>NW_009211312.1:10516-22105 GCF_000690835.1 Fulmarus glacialis | reverse complement strand
CTGCGCCAAGGCGCGCGCGGTGCGAGCTGCTGCTCATCCCACCGAGACCCGGCCCCAGCGACCCGGCGCCTCGTACCCAGCCTGGCCAGCCTCGCTTCTCTGGGAGCCCCGGCAAAGCCGAACCCTTGGGTTACCTCTGCTCTTACTGCAGCATCGAAGGGACCTCAGCAGCCTTTGCGGCAAGGAAATACCCCCGTGCCTGGAAAATTTGTATTTATAATGAATAAATGACCCCCAGCCCCTCTGGGATGGGCGGGGAAGTGGAAGGAAGGAAACTCAGGCAACGAGAGAGTCCCGACCGTGTTACACCCTGATCAGCTGGTGCTCAGCACCAGCAAAGGCGGCCAAAACACTTGGGGTTTGTTAAGCAGCTCTTCGCCGTCTTTTCTCTTGGAGGCCTGAAGGGTTTGCAGATACCTAAGATGAAGGCCCTCGCCCCCTCCCTAGATGTGCTGGGACCAGGAGCTTTATGCCCCAAGGCTGCCAATGCTGTTATTAAGCCATCATAGTCTGATGTTTGGCTGGGATTAAATTCATCATCACAGCAACCTTCCCCAGCTGACCCGGTAGGAGCCGGGCATCAGCACAGTAAGCCAAGACTTTGTTTAAATACTCGGAGCTCTGCTATATCTAACACGAATGACAAGAGATTACATTAGGAAAAGGGCTGGTTATTTTAAGAGGGATCCATTTGCCAACTTTCCTGGCTGCAGAAGTCTTTAATACTGCTGCAGGAATAGAAAGTGTTGGACACATACAGATCCTACGCACCGAGTTAACCACTGAGGGTGGGTTTGCAAAAGGCATAAAATGCCTCTAAGCCCAGGCAGAGCCAAGTGCATTTTGGGCTGAGTTAATTTTAAGGACGTGTCTGAGGAGCAGGGCAGGGACAGGGAGCCGTGGGGACACCGAAGGAACTACAGATGCATTTTGCATTTGGGATGTTTTCTCCTTCTCCAGGGAAAGGGGGGACAGGGTAAGTGTTACCAGCTGACCCTCTTTACAGGCAAATGAATTCCCAGCCCACGCTGCTGCTGCCCTCCCGGGGACGCTTTAAAACACCAGCCCTGGGGAGCTGCGTGCTGGTGCCTGACCTGGGCTCTGCTGTATGAGTGCAGGGGCGGCGGGATGCTCTGTAGCTAAAGAAGCAGGACTAGAGGTAAGATGAGGATTTGTGGTGTTGGTAAGGTGGAAAATACAAAGATTTTGGGGCTAGAAGCCCTCTCTGCTGGGGAGTTGCTTACTGCATCGTGCTCATGCCTTGAGAGCCCAGGAAGGTGGTGGGTGTCTGGAGCCCACCGTGCCAAGGATGTAAAGCACCTGATTATTGATAGCTTCCCCTGTCGTCTGAAGGAGCCTCCATCTGTGTTTTCAGAGTGAGGTTGATTTAAATGGTGATGTATTTGTCTGTGATGTGTAATAAGCTTAAAAAAAAAAAAAAATCAGCAATCCTTGTTTGAAAAGCAGAATGACATGTAAGAAATCATTGAGGTTTTTCTTCCTTCTTTCAGAAAACATAGCAGCAATGAAATAGCAGTGATGGGTAAATCATAAAAGCCTTCTGTGTGGCTCCCTCGTACTAGATAAAGTATAAAGCCCCACTGATGCAGGGCTCAGGGTGGGCAGAAAATATTCCACCTGAGCAACAGCAATTAGTGCACTTGGCTTTGTCTTTGCTGTGCTCTGTAAATATAATTCTGAACAGCAAATAAGCAGATAAGCTTTACCCAGACATAATAAGACGAATATCCTTTTCTTCTGCCTCTGCTGGGAAGAGAATTTCTCTCTGGTTGTGCAGCTGCTGGAGGAAAATAGCTGGAATAAATTGCTCGGGAATTTGTGAACAGCAAACAAGGCCTGCAGCATTAGCAAAATGACTGTATAAATGAGTAAAAAAGGATTGGGGAGAATATTCTCATTTATACCATGAACATCCCTTCGACACAGACTTGGGCTGGAAGAAGTTCAGGAACTTTTCTGGCACAAAAGCATTTTGTTTTGCTGACGATTGTCTGTCTTTTCCCTCCCGCTGTGGCAGGGACCTGCTTTTCTGCCGATGGTGCAAATCTCCCGGAGCAGCCGCGGCTCTGCTGGGGAGAGTGGGTGGAGTTGGGCACCCGATGGGGTGCTGGAGCTGCAGACCTTGGGGTGGAGGGAGAGCAGGAGACGATGACTCGGTGGACAGATACGCGATGCTCAGCATCAGCACCCAACGTGTGCCCAGGGACTGGAGCGGGGAAGCGCCAAGCTGCTGGTTGTTAAATGGGAGGCAAAAATGGGTTCAGGCAACTTTGTGCTGATGCACTTTGTGCCTGAGCTATCCCTGCGTTTCATTTGGGTATAAATCCTCTTCTTGAACTCAAATGTTGCTAAACTGCTCAGCTGTGAGACATGAATGTGCCCTGCTCTGCCCCAGGGCTGGTTGCGTTTGGTGGTGGATGAGCAATCCCCTTGCCTCTCACTCACCCCGTATGAAGGCTTTGTATGTTTTAAGGAGTTTGCACATTCTAAGCAGCGGCACGGGTCCTCCTAGCCATCCCTCTACGCAGTGAATCTTCTCAGTAGCTGGAAGATAGCTCTTTGCCTCAGTTTCCCATCAGTAAAATGGGAATAAAACTTCCCAGTGGATTGTGTGGTCCTTTGTACCCCTGACTTACCCACGGGCATTTGCAAACCTCACTCCAAGTCATTAACTAATGAGGGTGCTGCTGCGCTGGGTCCTGTACGTGCCTGGGAGAGGAGACCCTCCCGCTCTCATATGAAGACAAATAGACTAGAAGGCCAGGGATTTGGGTCAAACTTGTTAAGACTTTGGGGGAGATGAAGAAAGAGTCTGGTATAGTATTTGTTTTTAAGAGGGCCAAGCTGCTTCTGTAAAACTAGCCTGGAGAACATACTCGATTGTTTGGGCAGATATATATTTTTAGTTAATTTTTTTGCTGTGAAAGTACTATTGCAAACTTCATTAACTTGTTGCAGAGAAGGGAAAAGAATACCAAATGTCCTGTAGACTTTCCATCATTGTCGCTCCATGCAATGAATCTGCTGGTAAAGGTGGTGTTAAACCCACGGGCTGGGTGTGCTCTGAATTCAGTGGTGTGGCTGCGGAATATGTGTTTCTCTGTGATAATGAGCAGCTTCCCTTGCTGCTGTGCTGGGCACCCAGGACACAGAGACCTCCCGGGACGGCTCTCCGGCTCTCCCGCAGCAGCAGACCCAGCAGCACAGTGTCTGCTATTACTGACAAGCAACCTCCCCAAATACACCGACCTCAGCTGCTGGGCGTGATACTTTAAATCGTTTCTCTGTGCAAAGTTTCAGTTTTATGCAGACTGATGCATCTCACTTTCTATGAGGGCTGTGTTTCTATACGCCTGGAAGGTGACCGTCACTGCGCCGTTGCTGGCATTGCAGCTCTGGTTCTTGCAGAAGCGCTTGCCAGGCCTGCTGCTTTTGTCTGAAGGTGCTGTTTGCTGCCTCTGCATTTGCCCTGACTATGTGTGGAAACCTCCCCCGTGGGTAAAAATGCACGTTGTTTCGGAGGGTGCCTGGATCTCAAGGTCTACTGGCCTACGCAAAATCAGTTTTTTCCAGTTATTTGCAGTGTCTCCATAATTCTTCATAAATTGCATGCAGAAAAATGTCGGACAAGGGATGTGTGGCTTGGCTAAGCAGAAATTTCCCCGGCCTTCCAGCATGGGAAGGCAGACGCAGCTGCCCAGGGCAAGGAGCTGCCCGAGGGGAGCTCCTGGTGCTGAGCCTTCCCTGCAGCCGCGCTGCCCGCGGGATCCCACTGCCGTCACTGCCCCATGCACCCGGACCGAAGGAAACTCGCCTCTGCGGCGCCTGGCCCCTGCTGACGCTGGGCAGAGGACGGGGACAGAAAAGGGGTCGCTGGGAGCCGCTGCCACCCCGAGCCGTGGGGGAGGCCATCAGCCAGACCTGAGATGTTACATTTTTCTAGAACAACAGTTTTGCTGCATATTGGATTCTGTTAAAGGGATTCAATTTAGAAAACGTTATGCCAGGGAGAGAAGGAGAAGGGCAAAACATTATGGCTAAATAATTTCAATTAACCATTCCAGACCTTTCTTGCTAATTCAGTTGAAATAAGTGCTGCCTGGTCTACGGATCTGCAGAACTGAGATCCTCTCGCAGCATCAGCGAATGCAGCTTCGGCGACGTCTATGATGGCTTCTTCCAGCTGGGGGCTGGACCTAAGGACATGCTGTTTTGATGTTATTGAGCCTTATTTGTTGAAGTAAAACAGAGAAAGAAAAATATGGACTGTGAAATAGAGCCCAAATACCTCTTATGCAGTCAGTCCCTGCTGCCACTTAACTTGGCACATACTACAATTTTCAAGCTAATTCTTAAATCAGTGTAAACATCCAAGTACTGTCTAGAACTAGGCAAATTATCTAACTTAATTCTGCTTTGGAAAAATAACCCAGATCCAAATGTGAAGCTTTACCAGAAGTCTTTGGTGATCAACCCTGCTTTTCAAAGCTAGCAGGTATTCATGCTAAATCCACTGTTTGGATTATTGATTATTCTTCATTGACCTTTTAAGTAGTTGCCCTTGGTATTAAGAGATCAACGAGTGTCAGGCTGCTTTCCTTACCCAGCTACACTTCAGGCCGATTCCCAGATTTGGATGACAGAAATATTTACTCATGGTTGTGAGTGCTAGAAAATCCTGGGATTTCAGCTCAAAATCAAAGGGAGCTCAAACACATGGAGGCTGGGAAGTGCAGTAAAGCCCTGACCAACCTGTCTGGGCTTTATCCTCACCATAACTCTGCCAGCTCTAATTTCTGCAGGGAAAGTCTTCCCTGAGCTTTCCAGCCAAATCTCATTCCTTCAGTCCCCTTCTTTGATGTCCTAAAAAAATGACAATGAAGAGTTGAAAATAGCTTCCCCCCCCCGAATGTTTACATGCCTCCCCTATTCACTTGTCTAAATATGTCTTCCCTCCGGTTGTTTTCCTTTCTTATGCGAGGTCTTAATTTTGGTTATGAATTCTTTAGGTCAAAGACCATGCGGTTGTGTAAGTTCATGAACTGCATGGTTACCGATGCAAATAACCTCAGAGGATGCAGTATAAACTCTCGGATCTTTCAGTGCCTTTCTTTTCTAGCATCATGGAAAGTGCTGGGTTTTGTGCTTGCTCTCCTCAGTCTATCGTCTTTCTACTATTTTCCATTTTTCTGTATTTTCATTCTCTAGCCTGATATTTGTCTCGCTCCTCTCACTGGTGAGGCTTTCTCCCATATCTAGTGATGTAGGGGGGGAAACAAAAAAGCTTTGATTTTCCTCTTAGCAGGAAAAGCAGCTCCCACACAGGGTGACCTGACCTGGTGCTGCTCAGGCTCTGCTGGGGCTCAGTGTTTAAGGACAACCCCTTGCTACTGTTTTACAGGAAAAAAAAGGATCAGTATGTGGCATTAGCTCTGGGGATTTTGCTTTTCTGACCCCTCCAGCTCTCCCATCCCCTACCCCGCGCGAGATGTGTGAGGTTACCCAGAGGATGGGTTTCTTTGTGGGCTGTGCAGAGTTTTTTTCCTCCTTCTCTTTCAAAAGTAGCAGAGCTCTTGATGTTGGTTCATGCATCTTAGCTCTGCTGGAGAGATGCAGGCCTGGAAGCTGTCAAGAAGGCTCTTTTATGAGCGCTTTAAAGCAAAAAATTAAACCGGTGCCTGAAGAGTAGATAGGACTAATGAAGCTGTTTTATGTTTGCCACTTGTATGTATACAGGGTGGGGGTAAGGGGAATCCTACAGAGTGTAGCAAACACATGTAGGGCAAACAGTTAATAGGATGAAAATGAAATCAATACCCAGGACTTAATTAAGAAGCTGTTTTTATTCACGTCCCAGGAGAAAGGCCCCCCGGATCAGAGATGCCAAACACTTGCTGGGTTGCAGTCTCGCACAGGCTGTCCTGCAGGCCACTGACAACCCAGCAGCCTTATGAAATGTTATTCTCAGCTGCGTCCTCAGTAGATAACAAGAAGAAAAGGCAATGAGGGAAGAAAGGAGGATGCAGTCTAATGGCCCTCCAGCTGCTGCTCAGAGTTGCAGATATTTGGGGTTAGTCTGGGCAAGCCCCAAACTGCCGTAGGTGTTTTTTGCAGGCTTTGTGCAGGGAGAGGATCACCTTCTGAGCGAGGAGAGGTTCTATAGAGCTCCAAGGTGGGATGAGGAGGGAACGCCAAGAGTGTATAATGCTTCTCTTGGAAAGTATTGACCTCTTTTGCTTTTATGCCACTTGCAAAGCAAAATGAGTTTGATGTGTTTATTTCTCAGTGAAGTGAAAAATGCAGCCATTCCCAAGAACTAATCCTTTATTAAACTGTCTGAAATAGGAACGGTAAAAAACCTCAGTAAAAAGAAGTATTCTAAACAGTGAAGTGAACTGGGCTGCTCAGTTATTTTGTGTTATTGGATGTTTTAGGACTAAAGCAAACAACCAATTTCTGATTAAAATATTGAAATTTTGTCTTGGTTGCATATAAAATGAACGAGGCACTTGAAAAAGTTGGAAAATGGATGGATGAAGATGAAAGCCATGCCTGGCAGCGTGAGCGTGGTGCTGGACCTGGTGCTTGCAGGCTGCCTGGGCAGGGGAGACTGGTAGAGCTGGAGTAAACTGAAGAGAAGAGCAGAGCTGTATGCAGCTGCCCTGCGGGCCTCTTCCTCCATCCTGGCAGGGAGGCGAGACCTCAAAGAGGGCAAAATAGTCGTGCTCCTTTTGGATTTTCTCTTCCCAGATAGTGTAAATCAGTCGCAGCGAGGCTTGCTGACTTATACGTGATTTGTTTCACTTGTAACTTTTCCCCCGCTCGTGCCCTCTGCTGCTGTCAGTATCTGAGCAGAAAGCCAAGCTTTTATTAACACGCCTCCAGGCTCTCCTTGCTTTTGAGACCCACCTTTTCTACAAGGCGTACTGTTCCTCTACATGTTTTCTGGATAGAAGCATCAACCTGTGTGGTTATGGCTACCTGCTCAAGTGATGTGGTCCACTCTTCCTCCCCAGAAATGGCTGGTGGACCTGTGTCCAGGAGGGTGGTTCAATGGGGCTCATCTGGGCTGTTGTCCCCTCCAACCCTGCTGCCCACGATGGCTAGGGGGGCTGTTTAGAGCAGATAGGGGTCCTGGCAGCTTTGTGAGCACAAGGAGGTACCATTCCCTTTTGTTCCCACTTAGCTCAGGCCACAAGAACCAGTGGTGACCGTGTCAGGGATGCCTTGAAGCCACTGCCACAACCTTGCTGCCTGTACAGGAGGTACCATCAACCTTGCTCAGCTCAAATACCCAACTAGTCAGGTCCTGCTCCCACAGTAGCTCCTGTTGCTCTTAACTCTGTCCTTATTGCTCAAAAGTGTGAAGAGCTCAGTCTACTGCACACCAACCACTTCTGGCCATCGACTGACTCCTGGTCCTGGTGGTCTTGGCCTTCAGCCCTCATTGAGCTTCTCTGCAGCTTCAAGCGAATGGCCCCATGGGGACGCAGGGTGGCAACAGTGCTGGGAGCTGAGCTGACCACCCAGCTCACCGGCATTAATGCACGTTTCTATTCCACCCAAGTCATGATCCCTCTAATTTTCATGTTCCAGCAGATGATGTCAAGCGGATACTGAATGCCCCATTCACTGGCAGAGAAACGTGTCCCTCCCCTGAACGCTTGCGAGCTGTAATTACTATGTTTAACTTGTAGAGATGCCAGTATTTAAAATGCTGGCTGTACATTTGTATTTCGCCAGGGAGTAACTTGAATAGCGAACACCATCCTTTGACAGGAACATGGGGACTCGCCTCTTCCCTGGGAGGGTGGGGGAAGAGGCCGTCGTGTTGCTGCGCTCATGGAAGAAAACTGACCTGGGGAGAGGAGCAGTCCTGGTTGCATCTAAAGGTCCTGGATTAGTTAACTGAAGAAGCATTTGATCTGATGATCACACAGGCTTCTTGGATGTTAAAGAAAACATCAAACAGCTGGACATGAAAGGCAGGCTGCTGGTGCTGGATGGCCTTGCCTCCACCCAGCCCGCCTTCCTCAGCTGGGCGTTGGGTACCAGTTGTCCCTGAGTTTTGCAGTTTTCTTTCTCCGTGAAAGGTCCAAGTCCTGCAGCACATTGAAATGGGGTAACTTCCAAGGAGAGAAAGACTGTGGGGTTTGGAGTTTTTTTGGTTCAGATCATGAAATATTTTATGTTATTTTAAGACCATAGGCAATTTCTCTGATCCCAGAAAACCAAGCGATGGCACAGGAGTGTTTTCTGACTAGGAATAATGCAACCATGGGCTTGAATAAATTTTTTTAAAGTACATGTGACCTCCCTTTGGATTCCCACAGGTTTTCTTAATGACATTAGCTTTTGTCTTGCGAAAAAATTTAACTTGCAGTCAGGGGAAAAAAGACGTGGAGCTCCACATTAGTCTAACTGGTGAGCTCCTGGGGAAGGAAGCAACCAGCAGCACTTGAGGGGCTGTTGTCACCTCTGGGCGCTGTGTTGTGTGTTTGGTGATGGGACATCACCTTCTGGACTGCCCCAGCCTGGAAATAGCAGACATGGTCCCTGTGCAAGTCGGATGGTGCCCATCACTGTATCTTTGCTGTCACCGTCACCTTTGGGAACTACAGCACCATCAGCAGGCACGCCCCACCACGCTTTCAGTTGCTCTTGGAGATGAAAAACATGTTGCAGCAAGTTAAGTGCTGACTTCATCAGCAACTGGGTGCCTATTGCTGAGGTGCTTATGAGAATCCCACTGGGCTATAAATGCTTTTTGAAACTTTGCCTTAAAGTCATTTTTAAAAATGGAAATGCTTTAGAGATGTTTACAGTGTGCTTATTTTCCAGAAGCTGGCAATAGGTTTAGTGCTTGTGAATTGTTGCCAGATACCTTCAAGGCCCCTCTTCTGACCACTGGACTCCACTTGCTGCCAAAACTCAGACAAGAATATGGGCCTCCTGGTCCTGAATCTGCTTTTTTTTTTTATTTTTATTTTTTATTATTTTTAACCCCTGTTCTTGCCGGTTCTTGCAATGTGAAATTGTTAGCTGCAGTTTCTTCCTCTAGTTTCCCACTTTCTGGCATTGCTGGGCCTCTTCTGCAGCACTACCCACCAAAAAGCTTGCTCAGCTTTGCTACGTTTAGGCAGTTTCTCTTGTTCATGGGTCAGCCTGTGCAGTTCAGGCACACACAGCTGTATACAGCAAGGGTTTGAAATACAAACTCTTCAGCCATCTGACTTTCCTTGTGATAAATGTTTGGTTGTGGCATGTGCTCTGTTCGCTGATTGAAATTATTTTCTTGGTAATAGAAGCTCTTAGTATCTCCTCTACTGCGAGGAGGAATAATTAAGTCCTCTCGGTAATGCAAATAAATAATGCCTTTGGAGAGTCCTGAGTGCATCATAAATCATCAGAGTTGTGTTCCTGAGATGCCACCTCCTTGTGTCCTGATGCTGAATGATTACAGCAGGGTTTATCATGTGTTGTATACAGGTCACCCGCTGGCCCCTAATGCCACCTGTAATGTCACCGCCTGAAGAGTGGTGACACTATGGTGTCCCCGATGCCTGGTTGTGACCTGTTATTGTTTTATGTAACCCCTTTATAACAGGAATGAAGCATCTTGGGATTTTTGACTCTCTTCCAAATAGCCCCGTCACAGAGAGAAATGCTGCCATCCCTCCAGCTGTACTGGGATACAAGACCTGGCCTGGCAGAATCCAGTGCTATGCTATAAATATATATGTATCTACACATTTATATTTATATACGTATGGCTTTTTATGTGTATATATATCTCTTTTAAGATAGCAACATTTGATTTTTTTTTTTTTTTGTTTGTTTGTTTGTTTTGTTGTTGTTAGAGCTTTGGGAGCCCACCTTGAGCATCTGGGCACCTACCAGGTACAAGGGAAGAGACAAGTGCCTAAGAAAGGGATTCCCAAAGGGCAACTTGGGGAAATATCATGGAGAAAGGTGCAACTTTTCCACTAACTACCCAACAGGACATAGCTGGTAGGTTCTGAATGGTTTCTATCATACTTATTCCTCGAGTCATAGCCTGTGTGTTCGCTCCTCGAGGTTGGTCTTAGAAGACTTTCTGGGTCGGAGGAGGTGGTGGTGCCTCTGTCACACAGAACCCCAGTGATGAGAGCATCGGGAGCTCCTATCAGGGTGCCTCACATTGGAAGGGAAGTGCCTGATCCCCGACACTTGCAGGCGTGTGAGCATGTGGCTTATTGACTTGGCATTGCAAAGGCTCAGATGGTTTCAGGCATGACCAGAGGTGAGTGTTTAGAGACATAGGAAAATTTTCTGGTGAAAACTTGAGGTCCCTCCAAGGTTAGGGAGCAGCTGGGCAGGGAGTTTGCAGCTTTGGGTGGAGATGCTCACCTCTGGAACAGCAAGGGGCAGAGCAGTATCCCCGAGTAAGTGGCTTCACCCACGTGAATTTCTGAGAGCTGCTCTAAAAAGAGCTAGACTCTTCCCTTAAAAATTTTAGAAATGGCTCATTTTGCACATGATGTTCCAATTACCTACAGCAGGTTCCAGTGCTGGAAAGCAGCACGTGGATGAAAATCCTCCCTTCATCGCTGTGAGTGACTGAACGGACCCACCATGGGGCAAAGTCACTGCTCTCCTCTTTTGAGAGGAAACCTCTCTTGTGCAGAGCAGGGGTGAGTTGTTGCTTTGGGAGGCTGGGCTGTAAGCTTTTCTGAATGAACGCTAGCAGCTTCCCTCTGCTGAGACAGACTGGCTTGTTTAGTCTGGCCCGTTTATGGAGTCTGGCATATGAGCATGGAAAGGAGCTGCAGGAGTGGCTCTGCGCTACGGGAGCATCATCTGTCCGTCATGCGGACCAGCTTCTCACATTGCTTGACCCCAGGGAAGGAGGAGAAGGATCTCCCAGGTCGTGGTGGGGAAGCTGGACCCCTCCCCAGGGACGAGAACCCTGACAGGGCTCTGGCTTCGCCGAGATCAGCATCACAGGAGGAAGAGCTCATGGTGGGCAATGGGTGCTCTGCTCCTGCCTCCTCCCAGAGCTTGTGGGAATCGTCAAGGAGTAGCCAAGTATCCGTATAAATGTCTGAAGAAGCTTTGTGTGCCCGTGTTGAGGACGGAGGAGCTGTGTAGAGCACGGCACTAGCAGCTGCCTAAAATCCAGCACCAGCCCTGAGGCCATACCGGAGGAGCCGTAAGCAGAGCTGTCTGCAGAGGTGCTCCTGACGCCCAGAAGAGCTGATGTCCCCAGGCTGGGCAGGTGGTTGTAAACCTCCCCCAGCAATTTCCCTTGCAAATCATTAGTGTTTCCAAAGTATTGTACAAGCCAGAAACCTGCTTAATTTTTAAGGCCACCCTGCTGAGCACCAGGGGTTGTGCTGGCTGATGCGCAGGGAGAGCCAACGGCCGAGGTGACGAACAGGGCGATACCCGACCGCAGAGGTGTGGGAAGCCCGTGGGTGTGGGTCGGCGGTACCCACAGCCCCGGCTGGGATGCGGTGCGGGGTGAGAGGAGTTTCAGTTCTGTCCGTGCTGGAACAGAGGGCGCTGGAGCCCGATAAAAATCCCGAG
>NW_009211312.1:8467-10461 GCF_000690835.1 Fulmarus glacialis | reverse complement strand
CCCCCAGCTCCCGCTGCCACCAGCGCACGGGCCGAGCGACCCCGTGGGAAGGGGAACCCACGCGGTGCTGGTTTAGCCGCCGCTGTCCCACGGCTGCAGGGTGGCTTCTGTGGGATTGAGCTGCTCGTTGAGATTTGTGACTGCGATGGGCAGTTTTCCCCCTTGCAAAGGCTGGTTGTCACGGGTGATATTCATCTCGGCAGCGTGGGGCCAGGCAGGGGAAGAAGCTGAGGCTGTAGGTGAATGGTTTTCCTCCGAGGCGGCTTCCCACCTTCTTCCCAGCAGCTCTGGGCAGTCTGAGGAGGCCAGGCCCTCGCTGGGGTTTCTGTCCCTTGGCCACCGGCTCAGGTGCAGCGTGTGCTCGTGTCCCTCCGCGGGGGCCCTTGCTCCACAGGGTTTCCAGCCTCCCTTCCTTGGCATCCTGAATTAGTTCCGAGCAGCTGGTACTTCTTGCCAAAGGGAGAAGCACCTTAAAATGCTGATGATCACCTGCTTTTGCATTTGGGATTGACACTAGTTTGTGCCCTCTCAACCCCTCTGTGCTGGCTCTATCACCTGAAGAAAATCTTCAGATTGCTTGTTTACCTCTTTAGTGCCATAATCTTGGGCCAATGGCTATTTTTAACCCTGTGCTGTGACCCTGGGTGTTGATTTTCAGGCTTTACCACATTTCTGTTTGGCTGCACACTGTTGCCCCCTGCCACCTTCGTGGAGGCTCTGGCTCCTTCACGTTCCCCCCTCTGCAGCGAGCGGAAACGTGGCCCCTGCGTGTGCCTTGGGCTGCTGCTGCTCCTGGCAAGGACATGGCACTGCCAGGGATGGGTCTTCCCAGATGTCCCCTCACTGCCGTGCTCTGTGGGCATCGACCCTGGGGCTGCAGCTGCCAGGGACGGGGGCTCGGAGGCTGTAGGCTTGTGGCAAGGAGGAAGCGTAGCCCTGTTAGCTCAGCATTTCTCAAGCCAAACGTGTAGCAGCTCTCTCCTTCCCATTTACGAGGAGCAAGTCCCTGTGGGTTTTGCTTTGTCCCCCGTCTGTAGGTGTGACGGGTCTCCTGGGCAATGAGCTAATGTCCTAAGTGGTTTTGCTGGCTCATAACCCAAATGTTCTCCCACCAGTGAGAGAGAGCAGCCTCCCCACTTCATTTAATGTTTGTGCAGTGGGGATAAGTGATATGCTTAAGGGATTAACTCCTCCTTTTCCTTAGACTTTCTTCACTTTACCATGTAAGCCAACAGAGAGAGTGCGATAGAAATTGCTGTATCATGTGTGTGACCACAAGAGACTAATTAAACAGTAAGCCCTAATTACTGAGGCTAAGGCTGACCGACTTACTGTGCCTTGTAAAATAGCTGAATACTTAATTTACACTATAATGTGGACATAACTTTCACCATTAGCTGAATAAACAACGAGCACCCAAGCTAAACAGATTGGTTGCCTAATAGGTGTACTATTATAAATGGAACTATCTCCTGGTGCAGGCGTTCGGCCGCCCTCTGCCTCGCTCAGGCTGGCCAACAGATACGAAAGAGCATTTTTTGTAAGGGGGAGCTGCTTTACAACGCACCAACCTGCCTTAAGCCTGGGGGATTCCCTGCCTGTTAATATTACTCAGCTTTTGGGTTGCTTATCAAAGTTGTCATCATTTGCATTTCACTGCAGGTTGGAAAAAAAAAATGGGGAAGCTATTGAAAGGTGTAAAAGAAAACAAAACCCCAACTCCCAGTGCAAGGCGGTGGAAGTAGGGCATCTAGCTCCTACTTCTGCCTTTCAATATCTTCCTTAATAACAATAGTAGATTCTGAGAAGTGAATGTTAATCTGTAGCTGCAGAGCTTTTTATTGTGTTTCTCCCTTTCTGTGTGCATTACCCTTTCAGATCTTAGAAGGCTGTGGAGCGTGCATTGCTTTTTTTAATTCCTATTTGTCCGGTTTAACCCAAGCCGGCAACTAAGCCCTACTCAGCCACTCGCTCACTCCCCGCCCCCCGGTGGG
>NW_009211312.1:7779-8197 GCF_000690835.1 Fulmarus glacialis | reverse complement strand
TCAGTCACCACACTATCCAATACATCCTCATCAACCACCACCACCCTTCCCATCCTTTGATATAATACACAGATATCATTCCCTTAGTCTATGGACCACTCTTGTAAAATGTCTGTAAAATGTCCATAAAATGTCCATTGAGTTAATTTAGTCCATGACTTTGGGCTCCATCTGTTTTGGTGGTCACTCAGGACAGGAGAGGTGCTGTGTTGCGTGGAGTACTGGGCACCAAAGCCAGCTCGGGTCAGGTCACTGCTGCACTTACGCTGCTTCTTGCAAGGCTTCTCCTCCATTCGTTTGGGTGGTTCCTGCTATAGTAATTCCTATAACATGCAACTCAAATCCCAGGTTACAACAATTTAAAGGTATTTCCATTACAGTCTCCACCCCTGGTCCCTTTGGACCAGACCATAGGGTT
>NW_009211312.1:3860-6405 GCF_000690835.1 Fulmarus glacialis | reverse complement strand
GGGTGAGGAGCAGAAAAGGCCTTGACTGTGTGTAAGCACTGCTCAGCAGTGATGAAAACATCCCTGTGTTATCAACCCTGTTTCCAGCACAAATCCAAACGTAGCCCCATACTAGCTACTGTGAAGAAAACTAACTCAATCCCAGCCAAAAGCAGCACACTATTATTCTTGCTTGTTGCAGGGTTGCTGATCTGGTCCTAGGCAGAGTAACAGCACACCCACCCATTAACTGTAGCTCACTGAGCACTTCATCAGACCTTCAGTCTGTCTTTAAATCTACATATTAGGTGGATTGGAGATCCCACATGGGTTTGAAGCCTTGCTGAGCTGAGCAGAGGAAAGAGCATCCCAGGATCACAGAGGTAATCACTGAAACAGGGAAAAGGTAGACAAAGGACGTCTTGATGCCTCTTTCAAGATGGGGGAAATACAGTGATTGAATCGCCTTAGTGTCCATGTGCCCAGGATCGTTGAGAGCGCTCGTAGCAAAGCCTTGGTGGACCCCATGTCTCCCAGCTCTGGTTCAGCACTTTGCCAGCAGACCATAGCACTTGCTGCACGTTGGCCAAAATAACTCCTGCAACTGCAGGGTTTTGGGAGGGGGGAGAAGTTACCACTGCACCGGCTTTGCTTCTGCCTGTGTATTTGATGTGTGGCTGAATGTATCTGCAATCTCATTCAGTCAAAATGAGTTAAATGCCCAATTTTTAAGACAACTCTGTCCACCTTTTCATATGCATTATCCCTTTTATTTTGTGCAATATGAACTGAAGACCCCATATAGGAAACCGATACTTGTTTTCTATCATCTGACCACATGTCACTGGAATCTATTCCTTTTCCTAGGTTCAGAGGACCAAAACCGTCTTGATACTGGGATGACTTGGGATGTGCTGGTGAAAGGATTCAAAGATACTTTGAGGAATATTTCCATGCAACAGTGTCTGCAAGAGGATGTGATGTGTAAGGTGAGTGCCACTAAACTGGTTCTGGCTTCGCCAGGATTTCCTAAGTCTGTATTGAAGGATGAAGGTGAACTCTCGCTTATTGCAACTGCAGCACTTTAGATACTGTCATTGCTCCATATTGCATCTTTGCTCCATAGTGATGCCTTCTGGGAGATAAGCTCACCCAGACAGCTGTTTCCAGCTGTTCCAAAGCAAAGGCTCTTTTTTTAGTACATGAAAATACTGTAGAGGTTATCTGTTCCCCCTACATGCCCTGCCTCAGACACGTTGTATATGGAAGTGCCTAATTACTGATGTTGCATACAGAAGTGCCAAATTTTTGCAGACGTTAGGTGCAGAAACACCCATGGAAGCTGCAGGTGTCCAGAAAGCAAACCATCATCTTCCTTAGTTTTAGAATACAAACTTTCACGGCAACAGCCATCCTACAACCGAGGAAGAAGAAGGCTTTGCAGTGTGTTACTCTCCTTGTGTAATATGTTCTTCAGTCCCCAAGTTCTTCAGAACCTTAGAGGACCTTGGGAGTCTGGGCCCTCCTACATCTTGTCATTGGGCATCTCAACCCAAAACTTGGCAGCTGTAAACCTGGAGCCCATTCCCTGTATGTTCATTTCTCCGTATTTTCTCTCTTTATGCCTGAATAGCTTCTCTTGCCCATCACTGAGAAGACGATGAGCTCTTGGTTCTTGATCAATCTGTATTCAATAATAATACTGAAAATAATCCCGGCAAAGTGTGATTCCTTTTGCAGTGTGATTTGACATGCACCTGACGCGCTGGGAGCTTTGTATAATATGCAGCAGACGTCTGCGGGGGAGAAGTACAGACACTGCGGAGTTTGTGTGGAAAGGAACCTGGGAGCAGGCTGTCTTCAACTTGCATTAACCTTTGGGCAAGTGGCTGATGAAATTCCCAAACTCCTGTGACTTTCCTTTACCAACCCATCTAGCTCCTGATCTGGACCAGTAGAGTCCTGGTGCTTTATTACTTCTTATGATGCTTCTTACTCTTGGATTTCAAGAGTGATCCTCACGCAGAGCCGAGTCTATGCATTACTCTAGTTTGTCTAAAGTCAGATTTGAAAAGGTGTTTTGACATCTAGATGTTGAGAAGCATCTAGGTAGGTTTTCAGAAGAGCCTAAGCAGAGGACAGACCTGAATCTTAAGGAGGATTAGATGTCTAATCATTTTTGTACCACAGAAAGATATGTCCTGAAAGACAGGCTAAGGCTCACCAAATCCCCTTCTCTGGTGATCAAGTCCTCAGTTGAATTGAGTCCAAAGCAATGGAAAAGAAGGTGTGAACTTGTTGCCTTTCCCTGTTGGCTGGTCAGTCTTGGAGACCAATGATGTAGAAATGATCTTAGAAATGCCAAGGAGAATAAAAATAGGAAGAATGATATAAAAAATAGTTAGTACTTTTTATCCATCATCTTACTGTTCCCCTGCCACGAGCACTGGGTGTGTGCAAGCAGATTGCTTTTCCACTTAATTCAGCTAACTTCTTCCATGGTCAAGGAACGGCTGCTGGGTTTCATGTCATGGTCCATCTACAAAGGAATTAAGTTCAAGAGAAA
>NW_009211312.1:0-3829 GCF_000690835.1 Fulmarus glacialis | reverse complement strand
TGCACCCGCTCTTGGTCTCCTGGGGTTCACTCAAGGTGGAGAGGTGATGTGGAGAAGATGCTGAGCTGGGACTCATGGTACCCGATTTCCCTCCCTGACCTGCTGTGTGACTCTAAGCACTGTGCCTCGGTATCCCTTTCCTCCATTTTGACTGTTTAGACTAAGCTCTTGTAAATAGTAAACTTGATCTGATCTCCTGGGCTGGAAGAGCTGTGTGGTGCTGTGGACTTGGGATGGTGCTAGCTTGGAGGTTTGTGCAGCCCTTCATGCAGAGATGAAATTGCTGCCAGCTGGATGCAACCCAGGGGCTCTGCCATCAATACTCCCAGTCCAACCGATGAGCTCTCAGGGACAGGGTCTCTCTTACCCTGCATTTGCACAGCAGCTAAGGGTAATTGGCCCCAGTGGTTTACAGATGATACCACGATCATGACACGTACATAGGAGGAGCTGTATCTTCATGAGGCCTCCCTTTCCCTTTGTTCGCTCTTTTATCCTTTTATTCTTGATAAAAAGTAACAGAGCACCTTCCTCACTGCCCTCCCCTTGCTCTCTTTTGCATAATGTCGTTCTGCATGGTCTGGCAGACTCGAGCACAATCTTTAACAATTTTCCCTACCTGCATCACAGCAGGATTTTCCGTTAGCACAGCTGGTGCAAAGTGCGTGCATGCGAGTGAGGAGAGCAGAAATCGCTGGCCAGGAACGCCTCGGTAAGCTGCTTTTCTTGGCCTGGAGCTGTGGACCTTCCTGTGGGCTGGAAGGTGATGTGCAGTCTGTGTTGTTTATTTATTTTTGAAAGGAAATACGCTCTTGGGAGTTGCTCTGTTTGGCAATAGCCTGGGTCCAGAGCTTCAAGATGTATGGGCTTGAAGTGGCTGCTCTGGTCCTCAATCTTGCAAATTCTGAGAGCAAATAACAGCCTACCTACAGTTCTCTGACTCCTGAGCTCACCTGGACACAAGGTGTGCCAGGAAACCTTGACCTTCCCTCTGAGCTGCCCAAGGTGTAGGCCAGGACCCAGGGGAGTCAGAGCGTGGTGGGAGTCCCTTCCTCTCTTAAAGGAAGAAATCTTTTACTTTCCTGCTGCTGTTTCTGCAAACGTGTCCTTCCTAACCTGCTCAGTGGGGGATGATGGCCAAGGCGATGTTGGGACTGTGTCCCTAAATTTTAGCCACAGTCCCCTCATATAGGACACCTTTGCTCATGTCTCCGGAGCACAGCAAGCTGGAAGTCCACTTCTTTGTGGTTCAACCAGAACCCCCGCCAAGATGGATCCAGACTATCCCGGGAGTCCCTGTGAGCTGCAAATAAATAGTGCCACTGGTGCTTGCCATGATCCAAGTGTCCCAGTCAGCTGACATGCAAAGACCTGCAATATTGTACCATTTTCTCTGCCCTGTCTCAGCAAGGCAGGCTTCGCCTTTCCAGGTGGAAGTGCTGCTCCATTAAGCCCAGTCACCTGCCTCAGGCTTGGTGCTTGGGGTGGAGGTGAAAGTCCAGGGAAATGCTTGGTTGCCTGCAAAGCTGCTCAGGGAGGAGGAAGGCTCCTTTGCTGAAGCCAGTGCTGGAGAGCAGTGTGATTTGCTCACCTCTGTCTTTGGAGCTTATGAGGAGGAGTTACTCATGACCGAATCCATTTTTAGAAGTTGCCATGAAATGCTCTTTGCCCTCCTGTAGTGGTAGATTATAGATGTCTGACCTGTTTCAATGCTCTAAATCTTTTGCTTTCTCTTAACTCCCCTGCTCTTTTCATAATCTCAAAAAGCCCAACTAAATCCTGATGCTTCCCCTCTCAAAGCTAAATAATCCTTGCAATTGCAAACTTTTTCTCATCTTTAAGGCTTTCAATGCTTAAGATCTGCATGATCTTCCCTATGGTGTGAAAAAAAAAAAAAAGCCCTGAGCATGCAGATTGAGAAAAGGGCAAACTGTGGTTTAATAGAACATCCCCACGACATGCTTGCCTCATTTTCTCGCCGTCACAAACACCCCCACCACCCCATCTGCTGACTGCACTGCAGTGCCGTGGTGGGGAGTTTGTTCCTGGGAGAGGCAGGATGGTTTGGTGGCTCTGGGAGGAGAGAAGGGGATGTGGGGGTCGGAGTTTTACCTGATTCTCAATACCACCTGATGCAAAAGACAGCACTTTTTTTTGGACTTTTCAGAGCTGTCATATTGTTAATCCATGCCCCCCCATCTTGTAAGCACAGGAGGATGCAGACATGAAGATTTGTGGAAACCAATGTATTTCTTTTTTCCAGATGCTGATTTCCATCAGAAGAGGTGGGGGATTATTGAAAATGGCATTTCCCTTTCTAGTGGCTACCGGTAGAAAGAGCCAGATTTTTCTACTGAAAAACATAAGACCACAGAATATATTAAATTTAGTGACCAGAAGCAGAGAAGTGAAAAATTTAGACAACTAAATCAATCAGCTGGGGGAAACTTGATTTTCAGATGAAAAGATAAATTAATTATAGAAAAAATGCAGTGAGGATGAAAATGAAAATGTTTTTAGGGGAAACTTTAAAGAGCAAAGAACATTCTCCTGCCCTGTTCAGCCTATGAGCTGTGAGCTCCCTGCACTCTCCTTCTCCCTCCATAAAATAAAGAAACTTTCCCTGGTGACCCTGTTGTGTGGATCAGCTCGGCAGTGCTGGGGGGTGAAGACTCATAGGAGGAAACACTCATTTTAATCTCTGCCCAGGGTCTGAGTGTAACAGGGGTCCCGGGCCAGGGGAAGCTGGAGCAACCTGGTGGCAGCCGAAGTGGGAGACCTCATTTCCCAAAGACTTCAGCTTCCTTCTTCAGGCAAAGTTTTTCCCAAAGACTCCAGCATGTGGTTTAATCTGCAAATTATCCAAAACTGAGGTTGAGAGAAAGTCCTCTTTTATCATTCCCAGCATGTGCATGGGAAGGGAACCTATAGACTGGAGCTTCTTCTCGCTGACCTTGTCCCCAAGGCTTGCAGAAACTGGGTGGCCATGTCCGTGTCAGGGTGGTTGGTGGCTCTTGCTGTATCTGACCCTCAAGGCAGCAGGATGTGTCACACCTTCCTCCCTTGCTGCTTCCCTCTCTGGCTCCTCGACTTAGTGCTGCTACCGGCTCACCTCGGCAGCCAGTCCTGTCTCCGAGGGTATCTTCTGGCTGTGCTGCAGTGTGAGAAAGCCCTTCAGGTACCAAAGCCCTGGGTAAGAAGCCGGTTTCTTCCGGAGGGTCACCCTTTGGATATTGCCAGCCCTTATTTGTGCCATTTGTGGATGTTACCAGCCCTTTTGCTGTCTCCTGAAGCCAGCAGATGTTATTGTTACAGACTTGCCGAGTTGGTGGGTTGGTTTTGAACTGAGACAGCTTGGATGACTAAGGCAAAAAACACATAAGCAGCAGAGTCCAGGGTTTCCTTACTGTGGGGGAAGTGAAAATGTCCCCCTGTTGACAGCCCTGACTTCTCTGGAGGGTCCCTTCTAAAAGTTAATAGTTTGTATCCCGCATTTAGCCTAAATGCAAAAGCATATCCTCAGCAGCCACTGCAGTGACTGTTGACGTGAGGTGCTCCAGGAACGAGGAGGAGTTAGCTTTCTGACTTGTGGTGGATGGGAGCAACAGAGGGTGTTGGAATAAACAGGATTAAAGGATTTCGTCCATAAATACGGAATTAAAGGTATCCAGTGCTTTGCAGGAGTCATTCAAACCAAGGAGGAACAAAGTTAGTTGTCCAGAAGGGCGCAGCTCTGTTTCAAAGCAGCCTGTGCGCACACAGCCCTGCACCACCTCACCCGCGTGTGCTGCTGGGGGAGTTGCATCCCCCCCGCCACCCGCATCTGTCC
>NW_009211311.1:13914-36924 GCF_000690835.1 Fulmarus glacialis | reverse complement strand
AAACTATATATTTAAAAAAATACCAATTAAAATACCTTCTAATGTCCATGTTATCCAGAGCAGTGGAGATACCCCAGTGAACTTCTTGCTTCTGCAGAGGTTTCCTGCTTTGAGCAGGTGGACACCCAGATCCCACCATGAAATTTGGGGAGTGCATCTACAGTTGGGAGGTGCCTCTAGGTTCCAAGTTCAGCCACACTGAGGCCAAGTGATGGAGTGACACACTCTTAAGTGTGGGTAAAAGTGACAGAATTAATAAATAAAAGCAGTTGCAACGTTTAAGCATTTTGTGAAACTGGCTTTCAAATCCCTATGGACAAACAAAGAACACACCCACATGCACACATGCAGGTATCCTTTCTGACATGTAATCATGGTAATTTCTAATTGTATCACTTGAAAATGCACCTCTATACATATTTCCTGTGTAATTTTAGATGTGGCTATGTATTAATTTGTAATACACCTTATGTTGTCCTACTCAATTCTAAATCACTCAGATATTGCCAGACATCTAGAAAAACCCTCTGTGGACTGAATTTCTGGTAGACGCATTCACCTTGACACTTGTCATATATTAAAAGAAATAGAATGATACTAAAAGAAATAGAATGAAAACTTTATACCTCATGAAATAGAGATTAAAGAGAAACATAATACTGAGATACTACTGGAAAGACAAAGGTAGTTGTTATTCCAGAGTGGTGACGATCAAGACTATACTTCCTGCCATATACTTTACTATAATTTGCAAGTCTTTTGTGTTTCCTACCCATTCTTATTTACAGGTATGCTGATCAGCAATTTTATTTCTTTCCACTGAACTTTATGTTTTATAGCAATGAAATATTTCCTGGATCTAGTTCCAGTAGTTTTTGAGAAAAAAAAATATTCAGTGAGAAAGGCAACAAGGGAAATTAGACTGTATGTATAAATTAAATTAATGGTATTTATTTTTACCTACAAAAACATATGTGAAAACTGAAAATATTGGGATAATATTTTCCTGAGGTGTGAAAATGCATGCATCCAATTCTTATTAGGAACAATTACTGTAGACAGCACTAAGCTCTGTTGCACCATAGCTACTACTAGTCCGTAAGTCAGTTAGTTTAAAAGTAGCTGAGATAGTGCTATACTACCCTGCAGTCAGAGGCATTTTTTAAGTTCTCTTCTGTATCAAGTTCTTTGAACTTACATTTGAACACTATTTCTGTAGTAGGAAGGACGTTTTTAAAGAACTAACTTGTTCGAGGGACAAGAACAGGCGTCCAGGGCTTTCCAGTTCTGGGATCTTGGTTCGAGGTAGAGAAGTGGCCACCTGGCCACCTGGCAGATCCACCTCCTCCTCGGAAATGAATTTTTTATATATATATGTGTGTGTGTGTGTGTGTATACATATATATATAAAAATGGCAGGAAATCTACAAAGTCCAGGATTTTTAATTAAGGAGTATTATATATATAGTGTGTATATATATAGCATATATATATATTTTTTATATACATATATAACATGGCAGGAAAGCTACTAAGTCCAAGGCTGTTAATTAAGGAGGTAGAGCGACCACTCGAAGGAAAAGTCCTCCTCCTTAGTGTTTCTCATCTGACAAAATTGTATATTACCAAAAAGGCACTGTCACTCTTTCTGTGATGCTGGTCTTGCTCTCCTTCACCAAGCAGGTTGCCCCCACTGCTCCCTGACATCTTGCAGTTTCATCTTGCTCATATTTTGTAAAAACTGCTGTTTTGCATCACATATTTTCACAATGGTCTAGAAGACAAGCTTCATGTCCATCAGAATATTAAATTGCCTTACTCTCCATACTTGTGTCAGCAGAGACTCTAGAAAGCTATAAGCTACTAACATCCCATCCAGCTCCTAAATGATTTTTACTCCATTTAGTAAAAAAAGCTGTGACCCATTTAACCATGCCTTAACTTACAGAAATGACAGGGTAGAATTGCTTAGGCAATCTGGGTATTATTTTGAAAAGGCACTTTATTGTGTGAAATTTCCTTAGTTACTTTTAACAAAATTTTCTCTGGAAAGTGCCTATATCTGAGCAAATTTAAAATAACGAATAATTCTAGCCCTTAGCACTAAGCTGTAAAAATGACAGGAGAAGGTCATTATTTAAGGAATATATCTACAGAAATCTGAGCTCTTTATAACCAGTCACAAGCTAAACATGAACTGGCTCAAGCTTTTTCAAATAATTTATATTTCATTATGAATATAATGTATTTTTACTAGTCCATTCTGTGGACTAGTGCAATTACCTGTTTGAAAAGACCCGAAGGAAAATAAGGGTTCCAAATCAGTGGGAAACTACACGAAGGTACAAATTTTATTTCTTTCATGTTTAAGAGCATTTTAAGATAAATTTTGTATATGTGTGCGTACATATATATAAAAATGTGGAAATTAATTCTTTATATTAATTTACTCAATGATCAAAAAAAGTTGTTATTCTTAAGATGAAACTTTAGACAGCTGATGAAAGGGATGGAGGTGTTTTTTAAAAATTTCTAGAATTCTGTCCTTATCTCCCTAACACGTCTGGACACTTATGCAAAAGTTCAAGTGGTAATTTTGAAAGAGCTTGTCTAGATTCCAGGAACCAGGAAACAGTATCACTCATTTTATATCTCTTCAAAAGAGAAAAGAAAGATAGTAGATCAGTTCTTAACAGTGATGAATACTTACAAGAAATACAATATTAAACTTCAGATGTTTCAGAAAGCTTCTCCAGTTTTGTGTTTCATTTTATACCCACACATACATATAAATATCCATATAGAAATACATACCCATCTATAAATATATACATATCTGTCTATGGAAGCACTTCTTTTTATTACAGTTTTTTTCCTCTACACAATAGAGGAAATACCTAATATAGATTCAATAGGTTAGTATACAGTGTTAATTAAAAAACATTGATTTTTTGGAAACATGTTTGAGGATTAACAGCTTTGGAATGCCATTTGCTAAACTCTCTCCCTGATAAAGTACTTAATTTGCAATAATAATTTTAATAGCTTATTAATATTTACTTTATGTTAAAACTGTTTCATAGTCATTGCTTACCGCAGTTAAAAAACTTAAACAAATTCATGCACTTAAAGCTTGTGCATATGACCCTGTGTTCTTGCTGCTCCTTGTGAGACATTTATGAGATTTATGAAAAACAAAAAGGAAAATATTAGTTTTCTCATATTCTGGGAAACTTATTCTGCATGACAACACACTACTGTTGCTTTGTAACGAGTCAGTCAGACCTAAGCCATGAGCAATAGCATTCAAGCCTGTGCTTTAGCAAAGGAACAAAGGTCAAAAGAGGCATATAAGAGAAGAAGGAATTGTAACTTCTTCTTTTGTATGTTATATTATATGCCTAAATATCAGTATCAGCATCCTTTATATCATATTTTCTCAAAACATATTCTTATGCAAACCCGTTTCAGATCCCCTGTGAGGATACTTAACCTCATGATGGCTACTTGCTCTTGATGCTATAATGGTCCTGACCCAGCACTGTAGTTTCCCTGGTCAGGGGAAGCACAGAATTTGCTGTCTCTAACCTTTCCTTACTAATTATTGGAAACAGCTCATTCTCTTGAATTCTGAACTATGGTGTGAACTTCAATTAAGCTGATGAATTACGCAATTTGTACAGGTGGTGAATATATGTTTAAGAACATAAGAATGTATATAATGTGAAAGTCAGTTTGTGTAAAGGGTTAAAAAATAAATAATACACCAATAACATAAATGCAAATCATGTTTTTAAAGAAGAAACAAAAAAGGAAGAATTTTTGCAATTAGTTACAAACATTGCCATCTTAGTTTTGGAAGCAACATGACTTAAGCATAGTCTTATTCAAATATAAAATGATTGAAATGAAATGCAAATATCTCTGTTATTCAAGTTTCAGAGTTTTCTGTGTAAAGGGATTTTTATTCCCACCTACAGTTCAAACTCAACTTAAGAAAAAGCAGAAAGGACTATTATTTGCTTTACTTCTTGAAGATTCATTATTTAGACTGTAGGACATCTATTTCCTACATATCCAAACTGAAAATCTAAAAAAACCCAAAATACATGGGTCAGTCACTTGAAATTTGGGTACATATGTATATAATTTTAATGTCACAACATTAACAGAGGAGCCAGACATAAATCCTGAATTCCTGACAGCCATTTCCATTTGGTAAGTACATCACAGTGATTTCTTCTCTGAAGAGATGAAATAAATAAATAAATTCTCAAATATTGCAACAGTGTTACTTCATAAAAATAGGGACTCTGAGCAACCTCTTTAATAGCTGAATTATTAACGATGCTTTCAGAGGATATGCACAAGGTGGGTTCTTCCTGGTGCTCAGTATGGACAAGGTATGCTCTGCCTGGTGCTCATCCCAGGGCTGGAGATGGGGGATTGTTCCCCTGAAAGCGATTCCCCCCTGCCCCCCTATTCCCACTGGCAGGAAGGTGCTCCTGACCTAGGGTGGCCATCTCTGTTTGGTGGGACTGAGAGCTAATGTCACCACTTCTAGTGGACACAGATATCCCCTGCTTTTGTTGTACATGCTCCATGCCTGGAGCCATCCCAAAATTGCTTGTCCCCAGTTGCAGTTCACACACACCTGTGCCCAATCCCATCCCGTTTCTCATTCCCAGTAGTATTTCTCAGGATGACTCCTTGAGTCATTTTGGGAACTGATGCACTTGGTGGCAGTGGAAAGAAACTCTTTCTCCCTACAAACCAGCATATCTACTTAGGGCATCCAACTTGCTCTTTAGATTATTAGTATGAACTGTGCATAATATCATTCATGGCCTTAAAATAACAATTTTGGCAATGCTATTAGGTATGAAAAGTAATTCATAAACTATTTGGGATCTATTTAATCTACATCTATTTAGCACTATGAACTATACATTGCATTTCAGCCTTATCGGTTGTCCTTAAATTGCTCCTTCAAACATATGCTGTCTGGAATTGTTAACTGCAGATTTGCTACCTCATGTGACACTGTTTGAATCCCAGGACTAGATGATTATAACATTTTAATCTGGAGATGAATGGTAAATAATGAATATTGTGCTTTTAGTGTAAGCTGTTGGACAGATAATAATTGATGACATAATTCATAAGACCTGAAGGGTTTGTGAATATTTTCATAAACAGCCCAAGGCAGACTAAAAAGTATGACTGTAATGCACGCTTTACTTCACATATTTCCAGAATATTAAAAATTACTCTGTCAACTCTATCACTCTTGTCATCCATTAATGCCCAGCCCATGCTCTCTGGGAATAGCATATGCACTCCTCCCTAACTTGAGGTACCTTTAGCATGTTGTTAAATAGGGCAAAGCTATTGGTAAGGATTTTGAGGGGGAGAAGGACAATACAGCATATTTCTAAAAAACTGTAGCCTGCAATGGTCCCTTCTGCTTCCCTTATAATGGAAACTGCAGGGAAAGGAAAGGCTCTGTACATCCATATACGTAAGGTGTCAGGTGCGACTGACTGCCGTTGTCTTAGCGTGGAGGTATTCCCGTCTGTTCTTCATCTTTTTGAGGGAGGTATGTTCTCAACTCATAGCGGTTCTGTCCTGAATGAAGGACTGTTCCTGCACTTTTTGTGTAAAGCAAAGTTTTTTGCATTCTAACTATCACAATGAATGGAAAAAACTGTCTTATGTTTAGAAATATATAGAGACGTGTTGCTAACTTGTGTGATTTTAATGCACATCACTAGCATAATTGATTTTATATCCTCTTTATACGGGAGTGAAAGTAGTAAAAACCTACATTTTTTCATATTTGACTGATGAAATAACACCCTTACTAGATATGTCAACACTAATTTGATTTGAAAGTTACTAACACTTCATGATTTTGGATTTCTACCTGGGACTTCATAAAAGATGAAGATATTTCATTCCCACTGTCACATATGAAAGCTTTAACTTATCCATAAAACTTCAAAATCAAAAAGAAGATGCTAATATGCTGCATGAGGTCACTAACTTTATGTAAGAATATTGCTACTTTTTGGAAGCTATAGCAAAAACGTATGCATATAAGCAAGTTTAATTTTGTTACGGGGAGGATAAAATTGTCGCTAAATAGACGCTGCCATAGTCAGTAATAATCACAGCAAAGATATTCTGCCACTATAATATAAGCTGTGGGGTTATTCCAGGATCATGTATTTGAGATATTTGGGTCAGAGGAGTAAATTAATACAGGGAAAACACAGTAACTTTACAAAATGAAGACAGTGAGATTAACCTTTTGAAATCTAAACGTGTTGTACAATGTCTGCTAAAATCTTAAAAGAATTTATATTGTATTTGTGATTTAGAAAACCAGAAACATAAAAGGGCGGTATCCAAAGTTCTCCCCTTCTCTATTGGTTTAGAGATACCCAGATGAGGAAAAAATATTATTAATATATTATTAAATATCTTTCTTTGGGCTACATTTGCAACATTTTTCAACCAGCTGAGGGTTACAGCTGATGAGATATAATGATGCTGGTCAAGTTAGCAAATAGTTCATATTCTAAAAACTTTTTATTTTCAATTTGATTTGACTTAGTCACACATTTATTGCTGACGGATATTTGATGAGTTGGACACTCTATTCAAATATCCTTGACACTTAGCTTGTTAGCAAGTCCAATGGCAGTTCTCTAAGCAATGATGGAGAAAATATTTGACCTCTTTAGCTGAAGTTGGCAAGACAAGGACATAAGGTTGTTGTTCAGGAGTGCACAATTCAACTAAAGAAAGTCTGTCTTATGTTGAGCCAGGCTCTCCGCACAGTATCAAATTTGCTGCTATATAAATTGGCTTCTGAAAGCTGGTACACCAGCCAAAACCCTTGTGGGTATGGGAAGCTGCTGTGAAAGCTCCCACTCCAAATTCCTGAAATCCAGTCTCAGCAACAGAGGGTGAAAAATGTGGGAATCTGGGAACCATTAAATCAGTGCTGCTGCAAAATAATTAGCCTTAAGTGGTCTTATCCTGACACTTTGTTCCACCAGTCAAGTGTAACAAATCTGTAATAGCAGAATCAATAGGGCTGAAGCTCCACTGAATTTAGACATTTTACTAGCTTATAGCTGCTAAAGATCTGCTGTAATAATTGCAGGTGAGGAACATCATCTTGCAAAGATGTTTTATCCATCATCATTTTCCTTCTTTCTGCCTAGTTTTGGATGAGCTAGCTACCGCTATAAAATTTGTGAAGGATCACTGATATGTTAGCAAACGATGATGCTATGTGGATTATTTTCATATCAGCTGTTCAACCTCCAGATTAATATTGCTCATTAGGTGGATAAATGTAATGAAGCAAGTGCAGTATTAATGGTTTGGGGGGATCCTCTGTTGGGGGTCAGCAGAGATAGCTTGTATTCTGGAGAGGGACAGGAGGAGATTGAGTATTGCTTTCATGACACATGATATCCTGCATTTCAAAGTCTAATAATTCATCAAAAACTAAGAACAAATCACTCAGTGTTGTAAATCCTACCATCACTGATTTCAGCAAGGGTATCCCAGCTCATAGCCACTGAAGACATAGTCGTGAAGACAACCTTTGCGTTATGAATGGAAGAAGAAAAGAGCTCATTGGTATTGGCCTGAGCAAGCAGACAGTCAGAAGCAGTCACTGCAAGGCATGAGTTCTCCCATTCATCTTATTAATATCATTAATTCTGGATCTCAATTATGCCAGCTGATCTGTTAAGTACAGCTATCTCTTTGATGACCAAGCATATATAGAAACAGAAAAATTACCCTAGATGATACGATAGTATTCAGTGCATTAACTTAAGGAATAATATGTCATAAAGGTCTGTACACTTCAGTGCATATTTCATTATATCAGTGATATATTATGCTGACATCTTGAATGACACAAGGTTTATGAGTAAGCCTGGTTGGTTAGAAATGCCAGAAAAAACACCCTTTCCTTTTTTTTCCCCTCCACATTTGACACCTTGTGCCAGACACAGTGAGTCACAGGAATTAACTGTCTGCCAAGTTCCAGCTGGTATGTTTCTGCTTCTGTGGCTGCTGAAACTTTTCACTTTTGCAAAAACATGAAGTGTTTGGGCCAGAGGCTAACCAACAAAGGAGGATTTTGAACCTGAGCATGTCGATCAATCTTTATTGACTTGGCATATTTTTCATCTGACTACCAAATAATATTTATTGTTTGCTTTCTTTCTTCTTTTGGTGCATGATGAGAGTGGGAGCAGATCCCATATTCATTTTTTCAGTTTCAAACATTGCTGTTTTTAATATAATTCATTACTTCAGTCTGGTAGTTTTATTTATTTAATTTTGTTCCACAATAATGTCTGGCAACATTTGGATGTATACCTTCAACTCTTAATCATTTAATTTGTGAGGTAGATTTCATCCCTAAGAAGACTTGATTGCACGTGGGATGGATGTTTCTCAGAAACAAGGTTGACTAATCAGAAAAAGCAGCAACTTACAGTGATGTCATTCTCACTAAAGACAAAGTAATAATGATTGGAGCTGGCTCTCGTAAATTAGACATAAAATGAGATATTTGATTTCCTTCACCACTATTACCACGGAATGGGAAAAATAAAATTGCACTTCTTTCTCACCCTCACTGAGCTTTGTGCCTGCAG
Organism: Fulmarus glacialis; assembly: GCF_000690835.1. Taxonomy (NCBI): domain Eukaryota; kingdom Metazoa; phylum Chordata; class Aves; order Procellariiformes; family Procellariidae; genus Fulmarus; species Fulmarus glacialis. Next base: position 28,231 of record NW_009211311.1, on the reverse strand, counting down.
CAGGGATACATCATAACTTATTTTTCTTACAATCTACAAAATTAATGTGAGGAAGCTGAAGAAACTGGGACTGTGGAGGAATTGCTTGTTTCTGTTGGTAAATTAATTTTGTGATAGCTTGTTATTCTGGACAGATCTCTTTTTCATCAGCACCGAAGATTAGACTTCAGAATTTTTTCACTGTCTTGTGAAATGCCACTGAACAGATGGTGCTTTTCACTGTTTTCTTGATTAGAACCCAATCTGTCAAAGTGCTTACACACATGCTTAACTTAAGCACAGCAGCACTCCCGTTTGTATCAGTTTTATAATCAATGCTTTGTAGATTTTGGGTTTTTAATAATCCTATCAGCTAATGAAAAGTTTGCTCAAAATGTAGCACTCAGTTATATGTTAGTTAACTAAAAAACTTACTTAAACCTCTGACTGCAAAGAAACCATTGTCAGAATCCCTCATTTGTGAATACACTTCAGTGTGGATGGCTGCAAACACTAGCAATAGGTTAACATGATAAAGTAAGAAAGAACTGCATGAAATACAAAATAATAATAATAGCAGTCTCTCCATCATAAATAATGACATTTTACGTAAGAATATATAAGTAGATTTTTACAAAAAACATAATGTTTGGGGTTGTATCCTCAGATAACTCTCACCAGCTCACATACACAAAGCCTTAAGTACATCGCTTAAACTGAACATTTCCCAGCTCTCCTCAGCAGGAGACATTAAGCACTAGGAATCTCTTCCTGCTACAAGATTTGAAGTGGTGATTCCATCATTCATGAGTATGCAAAGAATAGAGAAGTACTTGTAGTTTCTTTTAAAACTTATGAGGAAGAAGAAATTGCAGCCTGATAGAAAGAACCAAGCTTGCAGGTTCAAAGCCATACTTCCTATTTTTTAAGGGCTTGTTCATTATACCAACCTATAAGCTAACTACCTCTCCCTTTAAACCTGGGCTACTGAACAATTCAGTTTAAGGGTGGAGAAGGAAAACATTTTAGTAAGCGTGACTTTTCAGGTAGGACATTGTCCTTGTAATTTCCCCAAACAATACTTTAGATTTCACTCAATGCTTTTGGATTAAATATCATTTCCTGCAGGTGAGCAATGAACAAGCACAAACAGCACACAGTCATCCTTCTGTTATTCTGTGTCATGTGAGATTGCTTTGATTTTTTGCAAATACCATCCTATCTGTTTCTTGGATTTATGGCTAGAGCAAGCATTCCTTTCTGAAGTTTTTGTTTTGTTTGTTTGGGGTTTTTTTGTTGGTTTTCTTTTCAATACATCCAAGGTGTCCTGGTTTTGGCTGGGATGGAGTTGATTTTCTTCCTATTAACTGGTATAGTGCTGTGTTTTGGATGTGGTATGAGAATAATGTTGATAACGCTGATGTTTTAGTTGTTGTTAAGTAATGTTTACGCTAGTCAAGGACTTTTCATCTTCCTGTGCCCTGCCAGGTGCGTGGGGGCTGGGAGGGAGTGTGGCCAGGACGGCTGGCCCAGTTGGCCAATAGGCTATTCCATACCATATGATGTCATGCTCAGCATATAAGGCTGGGTGAAGAAGAAGGAGGGGGGGACGTTTGGAGTGATGGTGTTTGTCTTCCCAAGTAACTGTTACGCGTGATGGAGCCCTGCTTTCCTGGGGATGGCTGAACACCTGCCTGCCGATGGGAAGTGGTGAATGAATTCCTTGTTTTGCTTTGCTTGTGCGCGGGGCTTTTGCTTTCCCTATTAATCTGTCTTTATCTCAACCCACGAGTTTTCTCACTTTTACCCTTCTGATTCTCTCCCCCATCCCACCCGAGGGGGGAGGAGGGGGTGAGCGAGCGGCTGTGTGGTGCTCAGTTGCCGGCTGGGGTTAAACCACGACACAAGGCTACACTCTTAAGACATCTTTTGAAACAAACACATTAGGGTATGAAGGCACAGGCCTTACTATGGACCAGTCACTTTGTGATATTTCATACAAAGACGATTCTCAGCTGAAACATGAAATCAGCTCCTAAAATCAGGAAGGACACGTTTTCTGACATCTATTTTCATAACAGCTATGAAAATAAACTGTAACTTCACCTCAACCTAACTTTGCCTTAAACCTTTGTGTCATTCTTTTCTTCACCATAATCACTGTTTTCTGTATCATATTAGCTTAGAATTTAAATTTAAATTATCTGCTCCAACACTACTTTCCTCTTCTTTAAGATATTATTTCTTTTTTCTTCCCTCTGATTGCACCACTTGAAAAGAAAAATTGTTTATGATGAAAAAAATCCATTTACGGAAGTAAGAAACAGTCTCAGATCCATAGTTCATGAAAAAAGAGAAGTAATGCAGTACTGAAATTATTTTACTTCAGGGCAGAAGATTTATCAGAGTACTTCTTTGCATTGGATTCCAGTTCATCCATTATAATGTATATATTAGTTGCTGGATTATTTCATTACACAATAAAATTAGTTGTCTCCTATCTGATGTTAGCCAAAACATCATGAAACACCGAATGTACTCATGGCCCAAATATATTATAACAGTACTGTGTTGAAATGATGTCTGTGATTTTAACAAAACAAACACAATTCAGGTGTTCTGTTCCAGGTCCTTCCACAATAGTTATTTCATCATAATCACTTCATTGTCATTTTATCCTTCATGTCATACGCCCTATTTGTTTTTCAATCCATCGTCTGTTGCCATACATTTTGAGTGCAAGTTTGTTGAGATAAGGAATATGCTATTATTGTACTTTTTCATTACAAGTATAAAGTGCCTAGTACATTGTAGCTCGAATCTCTGCAAAGAGGTACAAATGAAATATGAGCAACTGTTAGATGAAATAACAAAAGTAATTACATGCAGAAAATGTGTAAAAAAGCTGTTTCAGTTGCACTAACAGTCATAATTTGAAAAAGCCCAAACGGTTGTAGTTCAATCCTTATTCTTGAATATGGTATGATGTAAGATTGCATTTAATATATGCCTAAAGAGGACTTATGACAGGCCCTTGGAATGATGGCATAGGATTTCAAGAAAATGCTGAGTTTTTGATGGTTTCTACTAATCAAATCTGACAAACACTGAGTCCAATTTTTCCTGAAAGCAGGCTTAAATATGCTCAAATTCATTAGCCTAAAAAAAATTTCATCTGTATCCTCAGGATTAGTGATTTTTAATAGCCAAATGCTTCAGAAGTTTCCTTCCATTCTCATTCCCTCAAGTTTTTCTTACTTTCACGCTAAATTTTTTAAGAATTCCTGCCTGTTTTTTTCTGACTCAAGTCTGTCAGGTGGCTGCTATGTTCATATAGGAACTGTATGTATGTGAACTGTAAAATTCCCTAACGTCTATAACTCTGCAGAAAGGAAAACCATAATAGAAAATGTTCAGCTTGGACTAACTGACTTTTAATTTGGATTACATGAGAATTTGTCTGTCAAAAGGGTATGTCTTTACTAAGTATTTACCATCTTGAATGAATGAAAGAATTATTCTAGATCAAGTAGGAATGGATTTTGGCAGTGAATTATAAAGATGTACTTCAGATCTCTCTGCCTGCTTTCTGTACGTGCTCCAGGCATGGAAATGTTGAAATTTTTCATTAGAATGACTAATTTTACAAATGAAGAAAAAGGGTAATTTTTCTCTTAAATTTATTATCGGAAGCATTCAAATGTGTGAAAAGTAATAGTAATAATAATAAAAAATAAAATCAGATAGAATTATGGTGAAGAAAATTTCAACAAACTGAAGTCTTCAACTATTAAGAACAGGAGCTGGCACAGTTTTTCACTTCTCCACCTTGACTGCAGCCAGCATGGACTCTCACAGATTAGATGATGCAGACTGTTTTAGAAGGCATATGCTGAGGAACTTCATGGGAGTCATAATAAAACATGACAGTAGACAACAAGTAAATTTTGAGTAGGTGCAAGCAAGACTTACCCAAAACAGCCAGGTGTCAGCTTTTGGCATAACATATGGAGTCCGTTTCATTTTGATCTTGCTATGGTTATGTAGGTTCTGCTGAGGATCGGTTTATCTTCAGAACCAATTTGAGTTCCCGTGAGCTGGAATATAAGGTACTGCTAGCTCACATTGGCCTGAAAAACAGTATGTAGTCACACCCAATACAGAAGTTATTACAGGGAACAACCCTTTAGAGTATTAGGCCTCAGATTGCTTAGACTTCATCACTCTACAGTTTTTATAAAATCTTCAGATTTTTTTCCTGAATAATCATCTCATACCTCATCAGAAGAGATTTTTACCAAATTACTGAAATAACATAATATCAGAATTTGTTTTTTCAAATTTGGGAACCATTAATAAGCATTGTACCTCTCTTCTGTACCAATAAAATTTTAGTAAATTCAACAAATGAGTCTTAATTTGAACGGATGGGAGAGTAGAATCTGTTGACTTAAATCTCCACAGATACAACCTAATCTTCAAATAGATTACTATAATATCAAATTAAGGTTACAATGGTACACATTGTATTTGAATGATTGGTAAACTAGGCTTTGAGATGGTAAAGTGTGAGTGATTGCAATGGAGTCTGCATAAAAGGAACTGTTGTATCTAACAAGTCAGCTACCTATGGAGAAAAAGCCAGGGCAGACCACAAATGTTAGAAGGAAAGACAAAGTGAGAAAGTTTTACAAATTAGGATTCCTGCAGTAGATTTTAGTCTGACCAATTAATACCAGTAGAAAGGAAAATACTTTTAATGGAAGTTGAACTGAAAGTCGTACTTCATCTCCAGAGACAAAGCAGACCTATTAAGTATTTCTTCTTTCTACCTGTGTTTAATGATTTGCTGATGTATTCACACACATGCCTGAAGATCTGGCAAGTGATGAACAGACATGGCATCAAGATATGCATTAAGCAAAAGAAAGAAACTTAATGTTCTTATTCTATGATAAAATTACAAAGTAGAACACATATTTTCAGTTAAATTCTTCCAGGTGTTGGAGAATCAAAAATTGATTTTGGATCTGCATTGAGAACAGCTAGTGAGTAATCAGGAAGGGCATTGAATGCACTGAAAAACGTGGTTAATGCAGGAAATTCTGGTAATTTTTATTTTAAGGTAGCACGCCAGTTACCATTCCACCTCACCAGCCAAAATAATCTGTCCTCGCACTGAGACTCTCTGGGAAAGGGTTAGAATTGCCTAAAAAGCCATGTCATTATGACTTAATAATAGCTTTATCTGTTTTTAAGGAATGCTGTGTTGTTAGATTCCTTCCCTGAAGATGCTTGTGAGCGTTGAATGCGAAAGGAACACCTCAGAGGAGCAGAAGCCTGTAGCTGCCACTACCTGAAAGCTATAAAACCATTCTTGCACACATTTCACTGAATCTAACCCTTTCTTCTTGCTAAGACTTGACAGAACTACTACATCAGAAAATTGCCATGAAGAGATTACACCATCATTTATGAATAAAATATCTATACTAAGCAACATTTAAAACAGGGTAGCTTAAACCTTCACCCCTCAGCTATTCTTTTGGTATGTCATCTTACACTTTTGCCTGAAATATATATCCTGTAGTAAATTATAAATAAAAACTGTCTTATAAATTATGTTTTACAGCTTATTGCAACCAATAAAGAACAGCACAGAATGTTTTGATGTCTTCCAAAAATTAATTATGACACATTAACATGAAATCTATTTTTTTCATTTCCCATTCTAAAAGTTTACACACAGTTCTTTTTTCTCGCCCTTCAGTTAAACCTAAAGGTTTTGCATCATTTCTGTTTCTGCTGGTGATTTATCCAGGCATATAGTCATCGTACCATAGCCGTCTAAGCCACAATAAAACACAAATCTGACAAATAATGACATTTCACTACCCAATATCCTGGTTATTTTGATATTGACTGTACAACTATAACACTGATTACGAAATGCATCTTTGGTATTTAACAGCAGGTTGTGATTTCTACTTTCATCCCTAGTTAATCAATCTACTAATCATGACCCAAAGGTGCAGAAAACATAAGGTGCTCATGAGTTACAGCTGTGTGGAACTAGAGAAAGCTAAATATGCGAAGTAGTAATAGATATGGTGCTATGATTTTCAACGATTCTAAATGGCTGCATTTTGCTTTGATTCACAGTTATTTTGGGATAATGGAAATATCATAGTGCGTATAATCACATACCTACCAGAACAATTTTTTCCCTGAATACTTGCAAGGAAATACTCCTTTGTATACTTCCTGGGATTTTTTTTACTGAATGTTTCTATTAGCATTTTTTTGATAGAATATTTTTAGTAGAATTTTTAGAAAACTCACAGGGAATGAATTCTGAATTTAGAATTTTAAGAAGCCAAATTAGAAGTCTGGCACAGGACAGACTTTAATCTTCTAATCATTGAAGGAAAAAATTCCCTTTTTTTCCTGATAACAGTAATTTACAAATTATCTGCAGATGCAGAGTAATTTTTAGAGACTATTCTGATTAAAACTTTAAATGACTAATAAAGTTAAAAATTGTCTTGGAAATTCAATTTTTTTTAATGACATAATATTTTATTTTTTACTCTAAGGCATTAATGACTCTTTTTCCCCCTTAATATAGAAAGCCAGAATTATATGATTTAGTTATCTGATGTTTTAAATCTTTGTGTTAGTATTTACAAGACATGCAGATATATCAAGGTCACTTTAGCTCTGAAGGTTTCTGCAGCTTTGGGAGATCCACAGCAATTTTTATAAGCTTATCCAGTGTCTCCTTTTCCCCTAGACAGGACGATTTGTTACCAGTTCTTCTCCATTTCTGTTGCAGATATGGACACTGTATTGTGCTCCTGATAAAATGTTTCAAAGCACTTACACATTTTGTGGCTGTGGTTATTTCTTTCTTTGATATAAAAAGCCTGAGAATGTGTTCAAAAGCTGGAATAATAGAAAAAAAAAAACCCACACCCATCAGATAGATCTGATTCAAAGGTTACTTTTCAAAGTATATTGAACTCTTGAATTATCTATCTTCTATTTTTTATTTTCAAATAGTCATGTTTAAATCTATATTACTTTTTCATCATCAGTTTAGAGGTTTTCTTGTGATCTTTTTTGGTATTATTTAAGATTACAACCATTTCAGTATATTTTGCATTTTAATACCCTTTTTTCCTAAATTGTAAATTATAGCCAAATAGAAGACAAATGCCCCGTGGGCTTTTTATGTGATCATCCTATTGTGTTATTCCTTCTAAGGAGCAATTTGAGAGATGGTTACTGCTTCATTTATGTGCACAAATCCATATATTGACCCCTTTAAATTATTATACTTTGTAAACTACCAGCAGTTTTTTTCTTGTTTCTCTTTCTACTGCTTCTCTCTGCTGAAGCAAGCCTCCTTATCTTCTTAATATCCAGGGTGAAGTTAACAAGCCACGCTCGCATCAGTTAGTCAGCAGAAACAAATGACGAGGTCCCTGCAGGGTTCCCAGATATGCCGAGAGAAGTTCAATCCAGCCTGCAAATGCTGTTTATTAAGTCCCACAAAGCCATCCTCTGCTCTCTACTGCTTTGCTTTTCATGGTGATCCCAATAGTCCCCAGGCAAGAATGAGCCTCCGTGAGTAGGGCGCTCTGCAGTTTCAGAGTAAAACTGAGCCTTTGCCCTGGAGAGCTCAGAACGCAAATGTAGGAAGTATCACCATTATTTTTAGGAAATAATAGAGAACCGAAATGTGGATGAGGCAAGATCAATTTCCTGGGCCGTGCGGGAAGGCTGGCCTCAATCTGAGCCCCATTCATTTTGGTTGTCCAACTAATTTATCAGCTTTATTCTTAAACTGCATCCAGTTTTCCACGGGACCCAATGAATAACCTGTTTATTTGTAGAAAGTGGATCAAGCCAACAGATGCCTGATTATCATTCCCTGCAGAAGAAACAGCTGGGTTTCTGTTGTCGGAAAGGCAAAACCTCAACTCCTACCTTACCTGCGAGCCCTCCAGCCTGCCGGTTTTGCTCTGGCTATTCTGGTCTCCTTCTTTCCAGCTCTGGGGAAGTGTCTGTTTTCTATAGTAGTGAATATGAAAAGTTAAAAACTCATGCTGTTATTGGTACTGGACCTGAGGCATGGTTGAAGCGGGAGGAGAGGGCACCCAGGACATCCAAGTGTCTCTCTCACATCCATGGTGTCTTTGCGTAGAGAAGATGAAGTTGTCTCCTACCATGTCACATCTCTGAGTGTAGCTGCTACTCATGTAAAAATATTTATTCATAAAAAGAGGGAGCATGCCCTCTTAGTTTTCTTTAGAAATCTATCTATGGAATATTCACTCTTTTCCATGCAGAAAAACCTTGATAAACAGCCGATGTTTTGCTTTTCTTTGTGGTTTCCTTCCTTTTTTTTCTTTTCTTTTGCTTTCCCACAAACAGCAGCATATGGTATACAACTGTGGGTTTGTAGTTCAATACAAAGTGAAAATGTAAGGTAAACCTTTTCATGAATCCTTACGCTGCTTTGGTTATAAGATGTTCTTAGAGCAGAACAACTTTTATCTTCCTAAGAACAAAACCTGAAGTCTTTATGCTGTACAGGTTGGGATTTTTCCTTGTGTTTTAATGTATTGTTAGAGGTTAAAATGTAGGTCAAGAAACTTAAAACCAATTATTTTTTTTATTGTCTTATGCAGCAAAAATATTTTTCCCCAAAACATGAGCAAAAATGCTCTGCTGTTTTTATTTGCCATAATTTGGCTTTCACAGGATATTGCCTCAGGACCACGATAAGATACCCCAAACCAAACCAAGCATATTCTGATATACTAGTCTCCTGTCTCCAAGACTGAAAACTGGACATCATGATATGACCATTAAAGAAATTTTCCATTAGTAATTGCTTTATATCCTGAAAGGAAATAATGTTATTCCTCTTAAAAATACAAACTAATCACTGTTTAAGGTAGATGTTCTAGTACCTGATACAACTAAAAAATATTTTACTTAAAATTTGTAATTTTAAATTTAAATAATAGTAAATTAAAATTTTTGTAATATAGTTTATTTTAATAAACTTTAAAAATATCTTTTTATGAACTATATAATATTCTTTAGAATTTATCTTGTGCCAGCAAATACTTTTTAATGGCAAAGTAAGTGTTTTTTCAAGACGAGTTCCTTCCTATTAGTGTTTTTATATTTCTGGACTTTACATTTCGCTGAATGAGTGTTGTTTTTTGGTTACGAACAGAAAGGCCTAGCTGACCTTTTGAATTATTGATCAGGTGAAAAGGGTTTTTATCAGATCACTTCAGAATCTCAAAAAAGATTTAAAAAAGACCTAGTTTGAATTGTAAATACAGGCCAAGTGTGAGAAGGTCTTCATTTTATCTAATGACATTCCTGCCTTTGTAAGGCTATAATGTTTACAGAAATATTTGACTAGACAAATTCTAAGGCTATATGTAAACTTTCTTGAGTATGGTAGTTTAGAAAAGAAATCCTGACAGACCACTAGGCTGAGGGAAGCAGATGACAACTTTCTACAACTATAAATTACAGGCATTTGTTTATTTCTATTTAACATTTCCATTGCAGACTGCATACTGATGATGTGAATTGGATGGATAGATGTTGACTAATCTGTAAACACTTTAATTGGCTTCTGAAATGTGGCACAGTTGTATGCCAGGGCTTTATCCACAATTAAGTCAAGTTTTATGAACTTAATTCCTCACTATTGTTTGCTGCCAAAATAAAATTATCAAAGTCTTTGCTCATTGACATGCCGCGAACAATTACAGGGTTGTTTATGAAAACTATTTCAGAATTTTGTGATGAAACAGCCTGTGCTGAAAGTGCTGGTTTGGAGCAGCACACTGCACATTGACAGCATTTTCTTTGGGGAAGTGTCTTAGGTCTGAGCTGCAATTTGGAAAATGTGAAGAGGCAGAAAGGTGTGCAGAGAAATGTGTGAGCACCCTGTGTGTGCACCTGAAAGAGGTCACCTACTATATCGTGCGCTCCAGTGACTAGAAATCTATCTATTACATTATAAGTTTATACGTTTACTTAATTTCTGTCATTTTGAGAAGCAAGTGTGAAAGTCCAAAGTCTAAGGAAATGAAAGATTATGGGATGTTTCCTCATACTTTCTCTCTGCTGTACAGAATCACAGTACAGATGCAGACAGTGTCTTTCTCATATTGCTCTGTATGCACCTGGAAGTGGGTTTTACTACATCTGTTGCAAGATGAACAACAATCTCCATTCTGACACATGCTTTAAGTTTTTTAAAGATTTTTGCTAGTTATATCTCAGTGAGTTGAAGCAAAATTTGCCCAATGTCCAATGAGATTCACTCTTAAATTTAAATTTGGAGAGGCAGGTTCCCGGTCAAGCTGGTCATATGTTCATACGTACAATTACTTAGGTATGATATTTAGTTAAAAATAGCAGATGTGCATTAATATGGCAACCTAAGACAACTACAGTGAAATAAGGAGGGGAAAAATTAGGCTTACAAGATTAGGCAGCTGCCTCTTTCAACATCCATCCATCCCTCTTTCAGATTACTTTTGCCATTTTGGCATACGTTCCTTTCTATTTTCTGTTTGTTTACAAGGATTGTTAGTTTACAGAAGACTAAATCACTCACAAAGTTTATTTTGAAGAAAATGCTAAATAATCAAAGGAATTCTAAGCTGATTTTGATTTTATTATGAGAAAGTTAAACTGAACATGAATTGAGTTTTATAATAATTTTGTGTTAGAAAGAACACTTTTTGTCAAAGATATCAAGCATGACAACTATTGCTAAAGATACCACAGAAGCTTTGCCATTGATTCTCAATAGGTAACTATGTGGACTGAATAAACACACTGAATGTGCTTTGCATACAAGTCTTACATATAGTAATTTAAATTCCCAATCTTTTTAATACATTTTAATTCTGTATCTTATATGCTTACTTTGGAATATTAATTTTTTTGGCAGGACAAAATATCAGAAACATTATTTATGTGCAGTAAAGGGTATTAATAACATAGACATCTATCTTTACATTAGTTGAAAAGAAAAAAAAAATAATCCTATGCTAATACGAGTTTAAGGAAAAGGGAAAAGTTCCTATGCAATATTCACTTTTTTCTATTTTATTTCTTATTACCGATAAAGTCCACAGGAAACTCCTTCCACCCAGCATGCTACTTCTGTTTTCTGAAGTAATAGTTTTGGTTTTTATCACTTACATTAATTTAAACTTGTTGTATTTGAAAAAGTGAAATTCTATAAAAGAAAAAAACATTTAATCCCTTTTTTCCAATCTGCCTAGAAAGTTGGCAGCATTTTGCAAGACCCTTATGATGATTTGGTAGTTTTCCATGTTTTTTCATTTTCTTTTTTTCCCATCTATTGGCTTTTCTTGTGTGGTTTGTTGTTGTTGGTTTTGGTTTTTTTTTCCTCCCCCTCCCTTCAGCTCCCTATTCTTACTCTATTCTCTTTCCTGTCTGGACATTCATTTAACCCCTAACAAGTTTCTATTACGTCTTGACTTCTCTCATTCCTTGTTGAGAGACATCTGAGTGAAGACACTGAAATTTTTAACTACTAAATGGCAGAAAGTTTCAAATCTTTTAGGAAAAAATGCCCCCATACTTTTGAACAGACCAAATTTCTTACAGCAAAAATGCTTCTTAAAGTACCTCTTACTTATCTTAGAATGTATTACAGCAACCAGAGCTGGCTAAATACCCTCCCATGTCTATCATGGAGCTTTTCTGTGGAAGAGGAGAAAGAGAGATATTTTTTAATCCTTCCAATGTCCCTTTTGTACAGATTCAGGTATTGCTCTCTGTTGGGATATAAAGGATGATGGATGTAAAGCCCCAAAACAAGGAGGTACTGTCTTGAGCTTCCAATTGCACAATGAATTGCTGCACTTTTCTCAAATCACCTATCACTAATAAAATAATCTCATCCCTAAAATTTCAGAATTACTTTATTTCAGGTTAGTGTAATGATCCCTCTTTGAAGAATTCCAGGCTTTTTTGTTCTAAACGTAACAAAAGTGGAGACCTATTTTTCAACCTTTTTTTTCTAATGGCTAAAACCTGATTCTTGCAAAACCGCATTTAATCCTTACAAAACTGCAATGCATTGAAATCTCCTCTATTATTAAGCTCTGCCACCAGTTAGCTGACTAAAATTAGTATAGATTTATTTGTGAGGTTAATTATCCTTGTAAGGGCTTGTTTGAATTGCAACACCTCTTTATCCCTAACCAGCCTGAAAGAGACTGCTCGACGCTAGAAAGAGGTAGTGTTCAAAGCGTGAGTTAATTGTACATAGGTCCTGCTCCCTCTCACAAAGCCCATGTCTCTGGTATTTGCTAATTTATTCAGGAACATTAAAGACCTGTATTTTTAAGCTTTGGCTGTGTCTCACCAGATATCCAGTGCATGGGCACTGGTGGAAGTGCAGCAATTTAGTGCAGCATCTGACTTGTTACTGTGCGTGCCCAGTGCTGACTGTTGCACCCCTAACTCTGGATGTTTTACCCAGGTTCTGCAGTAGCATTTTGTTTCACCATAGTACTGTTCTTGGGCAGAATACAAGGATATGGAAATACTCAAGGCAATATTCGTTATGATTAGTATTGCTCTAGTGGGAAATGAAGGAGCAAATGAAGATTTGCCATATATTATCTAGTGTTGCTGTTTTAATTTTGTGTTTTCTAACATCAGACTTCATTAACCATAGAGAAAGTCTGGTTTAGGGGCTCTAGAAGTTAATTTGGTTGTATGTACTATACATTATACATATACTTGGTATTATACATTATACATATACTTGTGTGCATAAGGATGTATTGCATTTTATTTATTTATTTTTATACATAGTTATGGATATGTCTTGTGATGACTACTTCAGGCAGTACATAATGGCACTCTTTTTCTTATTTTATAGCATATCTCAGCTTTGTAATTAACATTTGACAGTTCAAGGTATGAAAAATTTGTCTTTAGGTTTTTAAAAAAGATATACACTTACACAAAAAAGATTTACACACTTAAAAAACAGTTAGAAGCAATGTAAATTTTCATTCAATGTACCAAAAAGTAAAGGCTAGCACATATTTAAGCCAAAGACAACTAATATTTGCATAGATGATAAACTTATTGTATTGCATAAGCGATACGGGGGCTTGAATTCCATGGAAGGTTAATGAAGGTACTGTGGAGAATCCCATCCTCCAGACACCAGTGATCATTGTAGGGTTGCTTAAATAGCACGTGAATTTTAAAGTTAATGAAAATAGACAGAAACTAGGAGCAAATCAGAGAAGAACAAAAGAAGATTTTGTACATTTCAGTAGTTATGTGGATTTAAAGATGATAAATGTAGTAGGGACAGGCTGAGGGAAATGTTAACACTCACGGGCTTCAGGAGGATCTGAATGATGGTCCTCATGGTGCCAGTTTGCAATGTCCTGTTAGTAATTGCTACTTGATGGGATGAGCTGGAGCATGGCACTTTATAAAGCAGCAAGCACTCTCCTTTCCTCCCTGTGCTTACAAGAATGACAATGTACTGCTGCTTCTTCACCCAGCTGGCCATATCTCCTACTGGTCTTCTTCCCTGCACCTTTGAACCTGTTGGTATGATGCCTTTTTTTGCATTTTTTCAAAAAAGCACCTCCTTACTGTGAATTTTATGTTAACTTTACAGATACCCCCAAAAAAGATCTAACTCAAAACCAGCTTGTAGTCTTCTGTCTGTTATGCTTTCTTTGCTTGCTTTCTCTTCTCATTCTTTCTCTTTTGAAGATTTTAAATCACAACAAGGAAGCTTTACCAGTCCATCCTCTAGCTCTTCCAGTCCCTTAAATGTTCGGATCCTTGGAAAGGCTTTCTCCATTTAAATAAACAAGAGAACACATTTGGGATATTTGTACTTTTAGCATAGCTGTTTTCAAAAGTAATAGTTAAATAAACTCTCTAAATGTGAATTCTTGTAACCACAAAATATTGTCTATATTATTAGAAAACAAGTCTCTCTGGATTTTGAAATACAAGCAAAAAAAAAAAACAGATGTACATTTTATTTATTGTGTAAGGGAACAAACATGGATTTAAATCACTTACATTATAAGATAGAACTCTGAATTATGTTATATCTGTGTTTGTAATTAGAGGGCAGAACAGATGGTGGAGTTTTAGTTTAAAGCAAACTTCTATTAAAGTAATGCATGCTGCCTAGTAATTGTTCCAAATCACAAAATATCCATTCACCGTGTTTTCAGAAGAAACTGGCAGTCTGAGAGACAGCTACCTC
>NW_009211311.1:0-13883 GCF_000690835.1 Fulmarus glacialis | reverse complement strand
TTAAGAAAAAAAAAAAAAAAAAAAAAAAAAAAAAGTAAACAAGGCATTTTACAATAGCCTGCTAATAAAATGCAAAGTTAGGAATATTAATTATTTTTAATAAAAGAATCACAAAATCAGTATAGCAAGATTTTGTAAGATATTCATAGAATTCTTACATGGGTTGGGCAGTGAGAAAATATGAAAGATGTATATTTTTATTTTAAATAGACATACTTGTACATGTCAGCAATGTTAATAAGTTCCAAGAATGTTTTTATAACGGGCATCTGTGAAAACATAGCTTTTTATTTCCTTGGAACTCAATATTAGAGACTCCAAAAGATTACATTCAATTTCTACATTTGCTATGCCTTTTCTTTGCACTGATTTCTGCATCTAGGACTGCTGGATGATTTTCTGTTTTACGAACAGTTCTCAGCAAAATTTCACCTCATAGTTTGAAGTCATCACCATAGTGGCTCGAGAGAGAAGACAGAGAGGTGTTGACGGTAGTCAGACAGGTGTAGAGGGTACACTTAATTTCATCCCTATTATCAGATTATCTTTTGCAGACTGTGGCAGCTAAGTACACAGCAGTAAGCCATTGTCAGGCACATAATCAATGAGATGTAACATATTCAAGTGTTTTCTTTTCTCCATTCTTCAACAGCATCAAAGAAGTTTTTTATAGAAACTTTGCTGGGGTTTTCTGGAAAGTTTCATCTATTTTCATCTATTTTTTCTAGTGTTACAAATATGTGCTTTCTGACAGAGCCTATATTTTTTATTTTGTTTTTATTTTTCCTAGGAAAATAACATGTAGATGTTTCTAGAAAAAAAAAAAACAAACCAAAAAAACCCAAACAAACAGAAAAAGCTGTTTTAAACTACCTGATATTTAAAATCTTTTTAGGATATGTTCATGAAGTTAAGAACACCACCTTAGGCCTTTAAATTCAAATTAATAAAGGTTATTGTCATAAGCTGCAAAGTGTTTTTATTGGTTTTGACAGTACAATTCAGAATGTGATTGCACTCTCTTATTTCTAAATATTCCTATCTACAATGAGCTCTGAAGATCATGGTTTCATAGATGATCATGAATGTTATGCAGGAAAAGTTGTTGGTAAGAAATGCTTATGCCCAAAAGAAAGTTTACTCGGTCAGGAACAAAGAATACATTAGATACTGGTGTTAATTTACTACAGTTCATGATTCCTGTTATTCAGCAAGACCTCAGATCCTAGAATGAAATTTGCTTGTCATTTTTAATCCAGCTTGGCAGACAGCCTTTTCTTACTTGATGACATATTTTTGTTTCCTAGGACTCCTGCTTTATTCATGTGCAGGAAGGGGATGAATAAGACAAATGGGAGAGAAAAGAATGTTTATGTTTAAACTCTGGATTGCAGCGTATGATAGATGGGCTCTTTTCCCGGACCTGACAGACTCCCAGCCAAGCTAAAAATTGTAAAACAATTGTATCTCTAGTACTTAAAAGATGTTTGCCTCTGATTCTCCAAATTTAACTTATGACACCTTTAATTCTGAATATGGATTGTTTTCTCCTGAGTGTTTATATACAATATATCTCCCATTAGTACTTTTTTTCACAAAAACACAACTATAAAATGATATCCCATTGCTCTCTTACAAAAACCCTAAAATACTTTTGAGAAATCACAATGCAGAATTGTGTAAACAATATTACACATCTTTAAAAGAAGTTAAAATAACATCTCTGTAAATGCTTGAAACGGCAGAAGCAGCCAGATTCTTGCTGATGTGTTTAAAAATAGCAAATTAAAGCCTTTCATGGCTTTTAATATGCATTTTTCTTTCCTATTCTTCTGGTCGTACGTTTGGCAGAGAGATAAAAGCACTAACTAGGAGTAGGTGTGCATTTGAAATGCTAGCTTTCACACATAGTTAATACTTAAAATGTTCACTATTATTCAAAGGCCTAAGAGAAACAGATTTACTAAAAACAGGGTGATGTTTAGGCTGTGGACTGTTACTAGAAATTTAACTGTGTTCTTGGACCAGACCCTAAACAGAAGCTAAATTCCTAATACAAGATTCATCAGAACTGCAGATTCTCAACTCTAAAATTGCTGTTAAAAACATGTTGATTGCTGTTCACTTAATCCTGGAAATAAACAACTCAAAAGATATCTTCAAGTATGACCTAGCCTTTTTGGATACCAAGAACTAACTCAGACTGGGATTAGGTATCAGCAAAAAAATCCTGTTCAGGTATATTTAACAAACAAAACATCTAGAAAAGGTTTTTGAGTGTATACATTGCTGCCTTGAGCTCTTAAACACAAAAGATCCTTTGTAGTCAAGCCTTTGACCAAAAGAGAAAACCTGATTAAAACAAATATATTTAAGTACCTTAAAGTAGATAATATATCCATTTTAAAGCACAGACCAATAAGAGAAAATATACAACTGAAATCTAATCTTGTAGGTAGGGCAAAAGGACAAACACAAATTTTAATATTTTAGAGGTTTTCTTGGGTAGAAAATCAATACGTTCTGCTTACTACTTTTCTGCTCTGCACCGAGGTAGTCACGATGAGACATCTATACCTCTTATGGCATCTGGAACAGCTGTAAGTGTTTAGTATGGAGTTTGAATTCATGAGAAAGATGAGTGAGATATTCAACCTCTTACTATACCAGTTTTTTTCCTGGATAAGATTTGGCTTCTTAGTTCAAAGTGGACAAGTAAAAAGCATGTTTAAGATGCCTACAACTATCTTCTTCTGTTGCCAATATAAAACTGAAGTCCAGAAGCACCCTTTTCTCTCTTGAACTTAGATATCATAGGCTAAGGGACGATGAGTAAATCTCCGGATCTCTGTGACCAAGTTTTCCCAAGTAATAAGCATGAACTTTTCCTACTGTGCAATGCAGATACGCACAGATACACATATTATTCCCATAGTAAGGACTACTTCTGAGGTCTTCTAGAAATTTTCAAAGAATTACATGCACAAAACACTATCTGGGAGAGAATTTGGATCCTGAGCTGTTCTTAGTCTCTTACTTTGTAATTTCATACTGCTCCAAATCAAATACTTGTCTATTTCCATATTAAAAAAAAAAAAAAAAAAAAAAAAATCTACAGGCACTGTAGAGTTGGACTGAAAGTTAAAGGCCTACTCACTTTTCTGTTCCCCTCCCTGCAGGAAAGGTCTTCATCTGGAACAGATGGGGTGTTGGTTGAGTGTTTTCACACCTGAGATTCCCTGTCACCAACATAAATGTGCAGAGAATTATGCACATCATTTACTATGCTTTTCATTTCCCTAAGCTATGTTCAGCTGGACTCTGTATTCTCTGCCCTTCACTTTCATGGACAATAAAATCTTCTTGAACATATGCTGGGAGAAAAGAATTAACCTGTAGAAAAAACCAAAACCCTTGATCTATCAATGTGGATAATTCATCTTAAGCCTTTCTAATTCAAATAACACCTTCCCTGAAAACTTTGTGTCTGAGGTGATTGCATCTGTCTTGCTTAACCCCACACTAAGAACACTTAGGAAAATAAATCACTTTGTAATGAACAGTGTCGCTGCTTATACTTAAACAAATACTTGGCCAAATCTCTCTTTCAATATCTCTTCTGTCACTAAGGTCGCATGCCATTAAATCCCTCTAGGGTAGTAGGCATTGCTGCACACTGTCACCAGTAAGCCAGAAGCCTGAAATTATCATGTTGCCAGTATGACCTCTAGGGAGGTGATCTGGTTTTTGCATTCCTTTGGAGTAACTGCTGTTCTTGATATCAATTACCAAGGAAAGGCATTTCCTGCCTTTCCTGCCATCATATATGATCTTTTCTTTCCTTCCAGAGTTCACGCTCAGTGATAAGTGAACTTGCTTTGAAAGACCAACAGGTTAAACAGTGACAATAGTGAGATGAATCACTGCCCTGCTGTTCTGCCTCTATCGCCCTGACTAGAGATTTCTAAAACTTTTTTCAGTACTGTTTTTTTTTCACTAGAACTTTTAATTTCATTTTACTTCTATTTCTGTTTACAAGTTAGCAAAGACTAAACCTATATCATTAAGTACATTGCACATATAAAGGGTAGATTACTTGCTAGACCAAAGTAAAGATTTTTCAGTGCATAAACCCTTCTTTTTTTGCCATTACATCCATGTCATCTGTTAGTATTCCTACCTTATACATTATTTTACACACTTTAATGCTCTCCCTATCTGTCAAAAAGTACACATGACTCGTCTGAAAAAAACCCAATTTATTTTGGTTTCCCAAAATGTGTAAGCATGAATACCTGAGATTCAAATTCAGACCAAACTTGTTCTGTCTCCTGCAGATGTTTTTGCACTAGCTCCCACTTAATTAAATTGGCTTTTTAAAAATTAATAGCAAAGCTCCCATTCGCTTCAATACAATTATAGTTTACCCATTGAGGTTAATAGGACCACTAAATTATGCAGATATTTTCTGACATTTAAGATTTTGAAGGATTTTTATTTGAATCCAAAGCCATAACCTTTGATTTGCAGCCTATGAAGTCCCTTCAGCAAATTGCTTTTGAAAAAGAAGATTAAAAGGGCTTACAACTCTGAAAATGGCTGCATGAGTCCAAAACATTATATTTATTTATACTTATAGGTATATTTGTTTTTAGTCTGAATGGGGTTTTGTAGTTTGTTGCCACAAGTTCTTTGCAGGAATTAGAAACTCCTTTTCTGAAAGCTGTGTTCATCAGATGTCAGAAGCAGTTGGAAACAGTATTTCCCTCTTAAAGGAGACTCCTTGAGGAATAAAGCGAAAGAAATGTTGGTAGCATCTACATCTGTTGGACAAAAGTATCTTATAGGAACATAAAAAAATAGATCGATGAGTAAATATTCTGAGTAAGACTGTTCTCAATCTCAGCCTGACTCCAAACAATGGGGAAGGCAACACCTGGCACTGCATGCAAGGAAATAGCTTGATATACATGACTTTAGTCATCAATTACACTCATTTTCTTTACAATAAGGTACTTAAAAGGATTGCCATTGTTACTGAGCTTCTTCACTGAGTGGAAGCTGTAGTGGCTTAAACTAAGGACTATACATCAGTAAAATGACTGTATAGAAATATTGTACTCTGTTTTTGCTGGATAACACTTAAAGTGGTACAGGAAAGTTATGAGGAAAAATCATACACTTCACAATCTTGTACTTTCAGCTACAGTTTCAGCACTACCGTAATTCATCATCCGCAGTTGTCATGGCTTGGTTGTTATTATTGCATTATCAAACAGATATTTGCTTTTTGTTTCTTTTCCCTTCCAGCTGTGTCAAGATTTTTATCAGATATCTGATCCCTACCAAACAAGTACTTTCAAGCCCAGAATCTTCAAGTGATATTACTGTCACAGTACAAAGCTGTTTGTCCTCCAAGTTCACACCAAAGTAGTGTTACTAACCCCTTTGACACTCAAAAATCAGTGAATTGTTGTGTTTCCCTCAGCATGGGATCTAATAGTAAATGCAGTAAATGCTAAGTATACACACACAAGATTTTTTTCATCTCTTATTTTGCCATGTTAATGAACTATTGTGGCTCCCTTTCTTTCTCTTTCTTCCCTAGGGATAGCAGAACAGCAGCAATTTGAGGCATAACAGTAGGCCTGGCTGAAATAGATGTGAAAGCACTGATTAAAAGAAATTCTGTTGTGTGCACATCCTGGAAAAACACGACATTAATTAATTAGACTACCTACTCAATGAGAGATAAGTAATCAAGATCACAATTATCTTTTCATTCCACATCTGGACAGTGCTGTGTTAGAATACAAATAAGTAACAATAATAACTAATAATAGTAAATTTTTGTTCTAATTCTGCTCTCATAAACATAACTAGTATTTCTGTGAATAACTTTATTGGAAATAGGTGAGATTTCCTAAAAACTCAAGGAAAACCCATCTAGTACAAACTATGTAATTCACATTGTATAATTTGGTTGGTGTTCTCAAAGGAGATAAGAAAACATTCCAAGCAGAGATATTCAACAGAAATGTATCCTCTCGCTGAAGTTCTGTGTCCCCCACATTTTTCCTTTTGAAAGTCCCAGTCCACCAAACTGGCTGTATAAAGCAAAGGAATGGTGGTAGCCCTTTTAAGTAACACAATCACGTGTTATAAATTTTCCATTTCAGATTTATATCACTTTCTTCTTCCTCCCAAATAGCTGATTCAGAAATGTGACTTCTTGAGCTTCTTTGCCTGATTCTTAGGTACAAAATACAGTGACTAACTCAGGCATTTTTGACTGAGGGCAGAAGAGAAGTGCTCATACTACTTCATTCTTCTTTCGACCCTCCCATCCTCGAGGCCTGCTCTGACAGCAGGATGGGGTGCCCAAAACAGTCTTTTCTCACTTACTATACTCAGTCACAGCCCTGCTGAGGGATACAGACTCATGGCCTGAGAAATACAGAAAACATTATTTTGTTTAGTGCACATGCTGATTAATACAGATGTACCTCTTCACCATTAGCAGTAATCTACTGGTCTGCTACTCCCAGACTTTCTGCAAAGATGCTCTATAGTTTCTGTGCCAACATCGCAAAAACTTGTGTTCCTTGGCAGTGAATTACCTGACAGAATCCCATCAACAAGTGACATCATTTTAAGCCTGTCTGCCAATGTGTCACAGCTCAGATCTGTGTTTACCTCTGAGGGCTTAGAAGTAAAAGACTCTTCCCTCTCTCCAGCACCCCTTAAATATTGTCCTCTGTCCAAAGCAAGGAATGCCAAACTGCCATTACTAGGTGATAAATTTGTCAGGGATGTGTCTGAAGGTCTAAGGCTCAGGTGAACAGAAGTCTGTAGCAACATGTGCAGATGATGAAAAATGATCTGTGATTTTGAAAATACGAAAGAAGCACTTGTTCAGGTTAATGGGGGATTTTCCTGTAATATTTGATAAGTAACAATTTGTTTCTGAAATATTGAGTTATTAACTATTGGTTAGTCATTATTTGTGTTGTCTAGAGGCAGAAACCTAATTCATAATGAAATTTTATCAAAGGGCAGCCACTACCTAAAACAGGTGGGTTAATGTTTTTTTCCTGTTCCTAGGCTTGTGAATCAACATATCAAAACCCAGAAAATATTTAGAAGTGGGCAAAAAATTTTAGTACTTTTATATGGATAATAAGTAATATTTATTTTCTGTACTTCTGAATAGTGATTAATACGTGTTGTAGGGCCATGCCCTTTGTCTTACAGACTTTGGAGTCCTGAACTAGACAGTGGTGCCTTCACTGAGTGGTTACAATTTAAGGTATGAAGTGCTGCTTTGGTGAGAAAAAAATGTGTATTGTCTCCTATTTTGCAGTTAGAAACCTGATCTGACATTTAGGAGCCACCAAAGTTTTAGAATGTCTGGAGAGATCTGCAGGTTTCTGCACAAAGCTGCGAAGATCAGTGTGAGAAATAGCAATGTGAAGTGCCAAAGTTTGGGAACATGAGCCACCTGTAAGAAGTTTTTTACAGCTTAGGGCAATCCCAGAACACCACCGTTGTTGCACAGATAAGACTTCAAAACCTGCCCATTTTATTTTAAATGCTGCAGAGAGGAAAACCAGGAGAAATACACAGTGAAATACTGCTGCATGCCAAAAAGAGAAAAACTGAATTGTGTGCCAAAAAGATTGCTTTGCTTGGATTTTTCTTTTTTCTTTCAAGCATCACAGGGATTGCACCAGCTAATTAAGCCTCCTCCCCTTAGGCTTAATTGATCTTTGACAAATTTTTGTTTTCTTTTTCATAGAAGTAATAGCTCACCATCTAGGAGTTCTATAAATTCTCACAGTTCTAGTTTTTGCAGTCATCCCAAATCTGTTTACTGCTGACCTTCAAAAAAAAAAAAAAAGAAGAAAAGGAAGAAGAAAAAAAGGAGCCCTTTTAGGACTATTGTCTAAATTCAAACTGATTGAAACGGAAGGAATTATTTTTTACGTTACATCAGCTAGATGTGGTAAAAGAACTGCTTTTATCATGTTTTTTTTGAATCATAATTGTACAAGAAAGCCCAAAACTATATGGAGGACTTTTAATGTTATCTTTGTATTCAAAGAGTTCCTGTGTGATTTTTTCCATACATACCAGCTATATGCAGATTATGACTCAAATATTTTGAAGAGCTGCAGGTTCAGAACATTAAATCATCCTTTGCCTAGAACTTCAGCAAAACTGGTAACTGTAGAAACTTCAGATATTTCTCATGATCTAAAAGGTGATTTTGACAGATGAAACCAACAAAACCAAGTTTTTTTCTTGTTTCCAAAATTGCAGCTCAGCACTTAAAGATTAATAACAAATTGAATAACATATAATTAACAAGAAGAAATTTTAAGAAGACATTATGGCTTCTTAAAATGGTCAGATATCTCTTTTAATAGTATAAGTTATGGCCATTTTTTGTATGTAAATAGAAAGAACATCATTTTGGTTAGTGAATTCTGTTTCTTGAAATATTATCAAATTAATTTTTCTGTTATAAAATGTACCCCATCTGTGAAATCTTTCAAATTACAAATGTTATTCTTTCAAATGTGAAAGCTCCTTGTATCAAAGAGTTATAAGGTTTCTTTGTCAGAAAGTATTCTCTGGACCTGATGTGTTTGTAGAACACGTCTTTTCACATTAGGAAAAAAACAACCAATTTTTACCTGTACAGATCATCTGAAGACTGGGCTTTAAACTGCTCCAATAAATGCTGTAAAACATACATTAAAGATGTATAAATACTATGCAATTTCAAATTTGTGAAAATAACTCCATAGGTTTGGTCATAAAAATAAGAAAGATAGATATTCTAGTTTACATATATATTATCAAATTCCTGAAGAATCTATTAAATCTTTTTTTTTTTTTCCATTCTTTGATTCTTTCTTCATTTTTCTGGGGCAAGCACTTTCATTTAGGTTGCCTCTTCTGGTTCCCTGTTTAACTGTGCATTTCTAAAATGATCTTTACTGTGATATTTCAAAATCTGGGTCATTACAGTAACTGCAGGAGTCTATGCAAATTCCTGCCCCTCTACTTGAGGCAAAATGGGAGCCCTGATCTAGATAAGCAGTGAATGTAAATCAAGCTCAGACGGGGCTTTAATCGAGGAACCAGAAAGTGTTAAACTTAGTAATAAATAGCAGCTCTTCTTACTCATATTGTGGTACAACCTGGGCATTTGGTAGACTCTTTGTGGAGTATAAAAGTCATTTTACAAAGCCTTCAGTTTACTTTGAAGAATCAGCCCTGCATCCTGCTATGGCATAGACATCTTCAAGTATATAAATCCTGGCAGGTGTGTCTTTTAGCCTTTATGGTCATCCTCAAGTTATGGCAAGCCAACCTTGTCTCTGTTAGGTCTAAATCTATAGTTCTTTCTGAGCTAACTGTGCCCAAGACCTAACAACCAAGGTGAGGACATCTACAAGGACTGTGTCAATTCAGTCCCAATTCTTTCCCAATCTCAGTGAATTCACTGGCAGCCAGTGAAAGTTGCTCAAAGCCACTACATAAAATACTGACAAATAAAGCAAATTGCTAAGTCAAAGTGTTTGCCATATCCTGTAAAAGAACTGCACTGGTTGTATGAAAATCAAGAATCAAATTTCTCACTGTGCTTCAGGTGCCTACCAGGCTGTCTCTCTCCTCAGCTATATGTTTTACATGGAGTCGCTACATGTAGAAACTACTTGATCCCATCAATCTGACTGCTGGTTATCCCTCTCCTTCATTCTTTTGTTGCCAGGTGCCTGGGCTTATTGAATACTAACTACATCATCCACTCAGCTGGGAAAGGACATTATCCTGCAAGATTTGTTGCTTTCTCTCAAATTCAGTCTCCTGCTCCTGGCTGCATTGATAGAGCACATTATCCACGTGGCACTTCGGATTGCTGTTAGCTTGCATATCAAGAGACAGATAGACATAATGAAATCCTGCAACTTAGCTGAAGTTTGCTATTAATACCTGTGGATAAGGATTTCACCTCCTGAGAGAACAGGCCCTTTTGTGTGGTAGGACATGCAGCAGCTAAATTGGAAGTTAGATTTTGAATTTATGTTCTGTGCTTACACTCTAAGGTTTGATAGATTTTTAAATTTTAAGATAAAGTCTTATAAAAAAATGAAATTGAAACACAAAAATATATATTTCAAAACAATGCCGGAAGAGCCATTTCAAGTGCATAAAAGCAGATTGTGCCTCTTTCTAAAATGACTATTTTAATATATATTTTCTCACAATAATAGCATTATGCATTTGCTAGAATAGACATGGTGTACATAGTTTAAGTCAGAATATACTTCTGTAAATCAAACTCAAAATGTGATAGTTTTATGTCTCCCTGAATCTGTCTTGCAAATGATATAAAGACATTCTTAGTCTCTAATAATGAGAAAAAATGGTTCGGTTTTGTAGGCTGCTTAATCCACACAGTATCTGAATATGTATTGGATGGCAGATAGCAGATAATATTTAGCAATGCTTTAGTTCTTTACAGAAGGCAGAGCTGAATGATACAATATCCTATGATATAATAGGAAGCTCATGTAAACAGATAGCACTGTAGAAATGTGTAGCTTCAATGTGTTGTGATAAGTATACTTTTTACTTGATTATTACTGGCAGCATAAGAATGTAAGAATACCCCCTGCAATCCAAAACTTTTGGCTGAGTGAGCTGTTTCTGAAGAATTACATGTAATACAGAAAAAATCAGATTTAGCAAATAGTGGCAATTTGAATATTCAATACATTAACATTGAAATCTGTATAGGGTATAATACCAGGAGACAGGCTCAAGATCTGAACACCACGGTGCTGTGAAAAGAAGAGGTGAAGAAAGTAGAGAAGAATTGTTTATTCATGCGTAAAGGGGTTATAGTGACTCAGACTTCTGACATGCTCTATTTTCAGGGCCAGTTTCTAATCCCAGAAGAACTGCAGAACTGCAAGCTGAAGAAAACCTACTACTCAGTTCGTGTGCATAGGAGATTTTAATTTTTTTTTGAGTTACAGGAGTAGCAGATACATCTAAAATTAAGAAACTGTCCCTTGGACTCTTTGGAAGACACACTTCTTATAACTACTGCTACATATGTAGGGGTTCTGCTGATTCCTGGAGTTTATTTGCCTACTTTTAAAATTACTGTTAGTAGCTAACTTAACTGAATAAAACCCAATCTTATTAATTTTCCCTGCTATCCCCCCAATCTCTTTAACATCTTAACAGGATTAATTTATGTTAATTAACTACTGTTAATTTATGTTAATATTAATATTATTTATGTTAATAAATATTACGGTCAATATTCCAGTAACTGGAATCAGTATGGCTATTGACCTAACAGTATATTCTATGAAAGACATTGGTACAATAATAAATACTTACTAAAGCAAATATTAAAGTATATTTATAATAGCCACTGTAAAATCTAATTAGCAGCCAAATTAGGGTCTTATTGAGCAAAATGCCATACAAACACATAATGAATGAGAAATCCTGCCTGAAACAACTGAGCTGTTACAATAAGAAACCGAAGGTTAAAATTCACCGGGAGGAGAAGGGCGTAATCAGAATAGGGTGGTTTACAGCAGCCCCATGGTAGGCAGATGTCACTGATGAAACAAACTAATTGGGGCTGTGACCACAGCTCCCTGCCCTCTCAGCCACTAGCCAGGGAGTTTCAGGGGGGAATTAAAGTAGGAAAGTGATGGCTATGTCAATTTACTTTTCTTTATCAGCTATATATGGGGATACTCAGAAATTAACTCTTTTGCCTCCGGTCATGGCTGTGTTGTGACTGACTCTCTGAGGTGTCTTTTACAGTATATTTAATGTGCAAGTGATGATGTACAGATGTAGCCCAAATGTGTAACCTGAAAAATGAAAAGTAAGGGGGGAGAAAGTACATTTTGTTGACATAAAACAGAGGGGACGCAGATATTTGCAGAACTTTGTTAAGTTTGGGGTCTGCGATGACCTTTTTAGATGATCCTGCATAAACACATCTTTCTATCTCTTCTATAGATATGGGGTATTGTTGCATCAGTGATTTATATGAATATATAGTGGGATGGAGAAAAAAAGCACATTGGCTATCTGTTAAAAGTATTTTGAGAAACAAAAAAACCAAACCCAAAACCCCCAACTACAATGATTTTCATCCTTTTCATTTCTGTTGTTGTTTTCAATGGAGACTCACAGAGCTCCACTGAGTTAATATCATTTTATCAGTCCGATTTAAAAATGGAAGCCATTCCTCAGTCTAGATTTAGTTGCCTGCCTCAGTTATTTATTTTGAGGTGATGAGAAAAGAAGGCTGTTGCTGCTCTGGTGGCCAGGAGTAACAGCTGGTATTTTCTCCTCTTAAAAGGAGTGCCAAGGACAGAAATACATGGAGCACTAGTTGCGCAAAAGACTCAGAAATCTGTCTGAGCAGCTGTCACTGAGATGAACATAGTGCAAATATGCAAAACGTTACTTTGGGTTGCCAAAATCTTCACTGGTTTTGGCACCTCTCAGCTGTAAAACTGGATGTTCTGTGGATGGTGACAGTAATAGCAACGTCAGGCACCTCTCTGCAGCAAGTAGGAAAATGCAAGGTCTTTTATTGCGTGTTTACTGAGACTCTGCCAATGGGATGGCAGAGCAAGGCAGGCATCGGTATGCTTCAATGACTTCGTACATGGACAGTTCTTTAATTTAATTTAGTTTCACAGTCAAACAAATATGAAGCAACCAGTTAGCATTTTTCACAGCAGGGTGGCAAGAAAGAGATGTGCTAAGGAGCAAGTCTTCAGCGCCAGAAAGAGACAAAGAACTCAGAAGAGAGATTTAAGAAAAGAGGAGGGGAAAGGCAAGAAAATCTGGGGTTTGCACAGTTTTTGTGCATTTCTATATAAAAGAAGTTACTATTTTGAAATGTGCCACTCTAGAAACAAGGATTCCTTTTTTCTTCTTTCAATTTCCTGAATGCAGCTTTCATAAAGGAAATACCTTGCAAAATCATGACACCTGAAGTTTTGCCATTGTCCTTAATGGAATAATATTCCCTTAAGTGCATTGTGGGCAACTCATTTGGTTTGGATAATCCATTTTAGAGTGGGAAGGTATTGCTTCTGCCTTGTCCTCTACCTCACATGCTGAAATAGAAGGGACAATCTCATCTGACTCTTTCATAACAGGCTGCTTCATCTTGTTGGGACTAGAGCAATCATTTCAAGGTCCTGGTAATGGAGTAGCTAATGCATGGCCCAGATGGACTTCTCTGCTATAGGACATGAGCTAAAGATCAATTATTTTTTCTTTTTGAAGTCCATGTCATTAGTCACCAACTAATATTCAAACTCCATTGACAGGTGGTCTATGTGGGAAAACTTTGCACATTTTCCTTTTTGATGCTGCGTAACAGGTTTACTCACAGACATGCAAAGGGAAGAGAAACTTCTGGGACACACATTCTTTTGAAAATACAGTTGTTGGACAAAGTACAGTTTGTAATTATTAGGCACCTAGGAATGGAACACAAAACAAAATATAAAGCACGTTGTCCTGGTTTTGGCTGGGATAGAGTTAAATTTCTTGCTAGTGCTGTGTTTTGGATTTAGTATGAGGAGAATGTTGATAACACACTGATGTTTTCAGTTGTTGATAAGTACCCTCCTAGTCAAGGACAGCTTCCATGTCCAAACACAAGAGAGACTGGGAGGGAGCATAGCCGGGACAGCTGGCCCAGCTGGCCAGCGGGGTTTTCCATACCATGTGACGTCATGCTCAGTATATGAATGGTAAGCATGTTCCAGGAAATATCAATCACTACCTGGTTATCAGTCAGCGCAGGTGGT
>NW_009211310.1:18140-62441 GCF_000690835.1 Fulmarus glacialis | reverse complement strand
GGCGCGGCGGCGCGTTGGGGTCCTGCGTGCGGAGTTGCGACCAAGAATTAACCGAGGTAGTTAATTGATGCGCAGCGTTTGACTTTACCTTAAAGCTGGCTTCGTTTAGTAATTATTTCAAAAACTGAAGCGTGCGTTTAAATAAAATGAGTCAATGCTCTTTTTCGCGGCTGTTCATACGAGGAAAACTAAACTGTGATTTATGCAGTTTAAGTAAACTTTTTTGAGTGTTAAATTATGCTTGAGCCCAGTGAATGGCCTCTAAAGGAAATTATTCATGGTATACAACTCCTGTTTTTCAGGCATTTCAAATAATGATATATTCTGTTGTATAAAATTTTAATTGTTAAAATGCATATGGTTAACTAATAAACAGTTTATTAGTCTACATCAAATTTATTAACAGGAATTTTGTGCAGCGTACTATCAAATTCACACATCTCTCAGCGCTGTTAAAGGCAATGGCAGGAATGGTTTATTGTTTAACCTTTCTTGTGGACTTTGAGAATTTCCTATCTCTGCGGTGCCATCCATAGAGGGGTTTCCCCCTGCCAGTATATTGAGAAAGCATATCTAAATTCTTTCTGCATGTCTACATCTGTGTGTAGCGCGGTCTGGTCCCTAAAAGTTGGCATATATTTAAGCTAGTTGTTCTATGTCTAAACTAATGTTTCTTAGATCCTTTCATACATTTAGTGTTGCGTTGTTTTGTGTTACATGTTACATACAGGATAAATTCTTTCTCCTTGTCCTTTTTGACATGAATGAACCATTTCTATTCTTAAACAAAGCTGAATTTTTATTTCTACTTTGAAATTCGAGGCATCATGTGGCCTCAAATGTTACTCATGCAAGTACGAAAGACTTGCAGTACAAATGCCTTGAAAATAATCAGTGCTTGCAGCTTTGGAAACATTCCAGAAACTTTTTAAGCATGTTTTGAAAATTCACTTGAAATGGCACAGCAGCTGATAACTTGATTTAATTATTCTAACTTATGTCTCTTAAAAAAAAAAACAACTTAATGTGTGATGCAAAATTAAATTGTGAAGTTATTGA
Source organism: Fulmarus glacialis (assembly GCF_000690835.1). NCBI lineage: Eukaryota > Metazoa > Chordata > Aves > Procellariiformes > Procellariidae > Fulmarus > Fulmarus glacialis. Next base: position 61,382 of record NW_009211310.1, on the reverse strand, counting down.
GTCAAATACCGAGTCAAATCGTCCATGCAATTCTTGTGCCTCTTCTACTTTCCCACCAACAGGTCAAAACACTTGGCTAAATAACAAGCGGTGTGCTCTTTTGGTTTTAGGCTCATCGATTTGTTTTGCTTTGCTTTGTTTAGCCCATTCCCCTCAGCTCATTTTCTTTTAAAATACTACATAGAGACTTGATTCCCATGACTCACTAATCTTATCACCATTATTTGGTTGAAATGTTTGAAATGGGCTCCTGTTTCAAATATCTCACATCCTTGGCAGTCTTAAATTTCATTAGAAAAGCTTCATTAGGGAAAAATAAAAATGTTGTTGATAATTCCCCCTCCAACAGTAAGTCCCATATTCAACTACCTGATGTGTGCAGATACACCTTGATTATAAAAAGGAATTAAACTCAGGTATTCATACGAAGAACTTGATCTCAGAATATCACTTAAAGAATCTTGTGTGTTGCTGTGTTGTTGTGCTTAGGTGGTTGATATGCTAGATTTTTTTGAAAATTAAATAGCTTAACTATCAATCCTGCAAAAATTAGTTGCATACTTAACTACAAGCCTGTAAGGCATCCTACTGAAGTCGGTGTGGCTGTATTTGTATGTCAGTGTGTATATGTACACACTGCTGACAAAGAAAACAATTAAAGAAGTTAGTAATTTTCTGCTGTCTTCCTAACTGTTATTTATGATGTATAGTAGTAAAACAGCTATTCTGAAATCAGCTATAATTCTCTTCAGTAAGATTTGTTTCTTCTGTGCCAAATTTTGCAGTAACCAGATGGTTTTAAGGTGTCTTCAACTGGAGAGCAAGCAAAACCAGTGCTTAAGACTAATTATTCCTTGCAGTAAATTTCTTCTGCAATAAATTCACAGGTTGTTAGACTTAATCTGTGGAAATGATTGTTAAGATTACTTGTGCAGTGAAAAATGCTTTCAAAATTTTGTGAAAACTAGGAAGAGTTCTTAGAATGCTAAGAAAATATTTTTGAATTAATTTTGCCTGGCTGGAGAAACTTTTATCAGGGATGAACTGTTAAATGAAGTTGCAGACTCAAATCCTTTTCATAAACCATAGAATGCAGCAGTGTTAATATGAAGATTTTTAATATATCCCGTAAGTGGAGGGGTCATTTGGTAGATCAAGTAGGGAAATCTTGTACTGCCATTTCCTATGTATAGTTACAGTATGCATGTGTATTATTGACAGCAATACAATATAAACTTGATTAGTACATGGTGTAGTCTCCTGGACTAACAATCAGGTTCTTTTCATTAAATTTCACGTTGTACTACACAGGACAGAAAAATAGTTATACCAAGAAGGAACAAAAAATATGTTCAGAGCTATAAACAATGGCATATACAAAAGTAAAGCCATTCAGGTTTTAGTTACATCCTCCTTTTCAGTGGCTTAATTTCATAAAAAGTACAAGGTGGTTTTTGTTTTGGTTTTTTTTTAACCTGTGTATCTATTTAAAAAAAAAAAAAGGTATGACTACTCAAACCTCTTGGCATAATATTCACTTTGATATAAACAGGTAGAACTGTTTTTCCCTCCCTTTTGTGCTGACCATCCTGGTTGGGACTGTTTGTTAAGAGGCCTCATCAGAAAACAATTGTTCATGGCAGTCTAATTCTTAAAACAATACTTCATCTTTATTTGCAGATCTTAACTCAAGTAATGATGTTTAACAAACACCTTGTTTTAATCGGGTGAGGATAAGCCCCTCAATTAGGTTGCAAATAATTGCTCATCTCGATTGGGTCATTTGGGGCCTGGAGGTGTTGCCATTTGCGGGTAGATTTGGTGCTACCAGGGTATTGAAGCAGGAGGGAGGAGAAAGCGGGAATAAGGATTTAGGACTATGCAGTCGTCTTGCGAAATATTTTTTGATCATGGCATACAAAACCAGATCCAGTTCCTTTCTTCGGCAAGCTGTTCAGCTGCTCTTGATTTACAGCTGAAAGAGGTGTGAGAGGAAAATGGGATCCAAAATAGTGGTCACTGCGTAGATGGTTCCAGTGAGTGTGTCACAGAGTGAATATTTAATTAAAAATAGTCAAACCTCTTTTCACTCATTCTTTCTACTTGGGCTGTAATTGTGTATTTGAATTATTTCAAAGGTGTGTAAAATGAGAGGAGAAAGATTACATGGGCATAATCCTTGCCGTTTAAAATTATTTGTCTGCAGCTGCTTAAGTCCTAGCATTAGGAGTCACATATAAACATGTTTATTTAACATCAGCGTTATCTGTTAGATTGTACATGGTTCATTAACATGGAGAGAATACGTTTCGTTTAATACTGTGTGGGAGCTGCCAGAGGTCAGAGGAGGTTGTTTGCCTGAAGTCGAGATGGCATCTTGGCTTTGCACTCATTCTGTTTGTCACCTCTGCTGTCTCCGGGAAATACTTCATTAGTGCCATGCTAAGGTATTTTCCCTTGTGTTTATGTACAGAGGCTCAGTGGAAAGCCAGAAGTCTGCTGCCGGGTTGCGGTAAGGTTTATAGGGAATTTTAAGGAAGGTTTGTTGTAATTTGTGGAGGATTGTTTTAGTTGGGGTTCGATTAGAAAAAGTGGCTTGGAAAGGGAGGAGCAGCAGGGGAGAGGGGAGCCCGGGACGTTGTTGTGGTGCCCACAAAGTGCGTGGCTGTAAATTGTGGGATTTTACAGAACTGGGGAGATGGGGGTCTGACGGCTTGGGAAGTTCCGAGCGTTTTGTGTGCCAGTGAATAATGTTTTGTTGGTGTGGCTGGGTCCGACTCAAAACAGCTGTACCTGTTTTGTACCTGGTGGTGATGCTGAGCTGAGACTCAAGAGGAGAGGTGGCACCTCCGTCTGCAGGCGACAGAGCAGGATGGGCCCTTCTGTCTTGACAAAGCTTGCGGGGTGCTGTCCGCTCTTTTGCCTGTTGACTAGGAATGTGCTTGAATATATGAAACTATATCAGGGACACTGGAAATACCTTGCATAGAAGTAACCACGGCCTCAAGTTTGAAAAGGTTACTTAAAATGTTTTAATATGATTTATGGATAGAAGTTAATAGCCATGCACTGCGCAGAGTGTTGAGGGAGAGATGTGCACACACACACGTATACACAATCTCATTTTTTATTTGAGCTTCTTGAAAATGTTTCTGAATGTTTCCGACAAGTCGCTGAATTTGTCTAGCCCGATTTGGATGGTGGGGGTTGTTTGGGCTTTTTTTGCTTCGGAGGGAGAAGATAATTTCAATTTCTGTTAGAAAAAAATAGAAAATTGACTTCTGTGATTTTTATCAAGCAAGGATTCCTGGTATATCATAACAAAAAGGCATTGAATAAAATGAGCATTATTGTTGAGATCAAAGTGGCTTGGAAGATTCAATGTGAATGAAGCATACCGCAAATGTGCAGTTTTTTAAAAGCGAAACAGTAAAAATAGAAGGGATTTAAAAAAAAATAAACTGAACTTCTGTGTTGATTATAAGTTGTAACTGAAGTACACTGAGAGCCTGAATATTGTTTTAAAAAAGCCAGCAAAACAGCTATTTCTAAAAAATAGTAGGTTCCCTCAGAAGGGTAGAGAGAGAGAACAAAAATAAGTGTTATGTTGGGGGGGAATGTCTGGTGTAGGGTTTTTCTTCTTTGAATTATTTTCAACAAGTACTTACTCTGTTCTGTATTTTTAAGAAATTATGTGGACAGCAATTTTGTTTCTTTACCAAGGCAGTGAAAACACCAAGAATCCTTTTTATAATTTGGAAAGAATGTCAAAAGAATGAAGTAGTTAAACCTAAGTGTATTAGATCATACGCCTTAAATGCATAAATAAGCATAACTGCAATCACAGAAACCAATGTTAAAACCACCAGGAAAACTCACCCGCAAACCCTAATGACTTAAAGGGAATGACCTCAGCCATTGTGAAATTTGTGCCTATTTGTTGACTGACATTTTTTTGTAGAAGCAGAGTGCGTGTTTCGTTGGGGTGTGGGATTGTGTTGTTTGAAAGACTGCTGGGGGATTTTTTGTTGTTGCTGCCAGGTTTGAATACAAAGAGTGAAAATGGGATTGAGGCCGGGAGAGCCTGGATATGATTTGGGCCTTAGCAATTTGAAAAGCAGGTGAGGGGTTTGTTATTGATGGACAGAGACTGGTAGAAATTGACTGAAGTTTGTTTTTCAGATGTTAGAAACTTCCTTGATGATAGCCCATTTCGAACTTATTCCCAGCTGGTTTCCTCTTAAGGAAATGAAGGTTTAAAGTATTTGGTTACAAACCTGAGATTTCTTCACGTCCGTGTCTTTGCGTGAGTGCTGCATGAAATGCCGGTGTCATTCATCTCCCCTCTGCTTTTGGGAGAGGAAATTGATGCACGGTAGAACCTCAACTTGCCTTTGCTGCAACACCACTTAATAATTCAGGGAAATGGAAGTCTTGAATTATTTCAACAATAATAGACTTCTTTGGGAATGTTTTTAAATAAACCAGTGCTACAGACTGCAAGCCTGGCCAGAGCCCAGTCACTCTGCAGACAAGGGCTGCCCGTTTCTCTCTGCCCGTTCCTGGAAGTGGGCTCCTAATTTTCTGGGTTGCAGTAATTAAAGAAGGTCCAGATTTAATTGCCCCTTCTTAGATGTGCAGAAAGGTTTAAGAAAATTGGTAATTTTATGCTGTTTTGTGCCTAACTCTAGGCGTTCAGTCTCGTGGTGCAGAAATTCTCATTTGCCATCCGTGCTGCTGAGAAGGAAAACAGCCCAGCTAAATAAATAAATAAAAATCCTAAATAAAAAGAACAATTTAATGCGAGTCAGCCCAGATAGTAACTAGTTAACCCACAGGGAGTTGACGCCTCACTCTATGCTGGAAAGGGCAGACTTCGCAGAGAAGCTCAACTGGAGTAGGAAAGCCTGGTACTTCCAAACAAAGACAAGGGGACATGGGGAAAATTTCTTAAACTCAGCAAATGCCTTAAAAACTGGAAATGCCTCTAGGATTACTCAGGCACCCACAAGAAACAGTGAGGGGAAAGTGGGACAGGCATCTGAAATTTTTTTGTTTTTTAAATAGGTTGAGTAAGCAAAGCAATCTGGGGGCCCCAGTTATTTACAACTTAGTCTGTGCACCACGCAGAGAGGCTCGTCAGCTGTCTTAAAGGCAAGTTTTGCATCTATTGCAAATTGCGTCTTTTGATGACACGTTTGATTCAGCTTTTTGCCGTTTAATTGTCCTACAGCTACTTTGAAATAACTTTGATCAGTTTCGAATCACCAGTTTCATTCCCCTTGCAACCACTTTTCTGTGCTAAATTACCATCTTTGGAGTTTAATTGTAACTATCTGATGATTCTTTGTAAGTCAAGGCAAAATGTATTTACAAAATATTTTATTTTCAGTAAATGTTGACAAAGTGTACTTCAGTTTTGTAAACACACAGTTTTGTAAATGAAAGTACTGCTATGCAAATTTATTATTTTTTCCCGTTTCTGTGGCTGAAACGACTCAAGATCTTGTTTAGAATTGAGCAATACTTTTTATTTTAAAAAGATTGTTTTTCCACCCTTTAACAAACTAAAAAGCACCATTTTTAATGAAACATGACACTTTTATAAGTAAAACATTTGAATGTTATATTCGCTGTGTCCAAATTTTCCCTTTTTTAATAGGCTAACTTTATTTTTTGAATTTGTAAAAGCATGGGTTTTGCTAGCTTACATTTGGTAAGTCCTACGTTGATACTACTACTCTCCACTGAGATACAGAAGTAGGAGTAAGTCAGCCTTAATGCTTGTAGCAAAACAGATAAATTTTCTCCTTCCTTGTGTTTAGCTGTGGGTAAATATATTAGATCCAGTCCTGCTGCCACTGCAGTTCTCAGTCATTTCACTCAAATAAGGGTTGACCCCTTATTGAGAGGGAGCAGTTTTAAATCTTCTGTACTTGTTGCACAAGTGCATTTAAAAAAAAAAAAATTAAAAAAACCCACATTGTAACCGCTGTCAATGCAAGTCCAATTGACTTCTTCAGTGCTTAAGCCTTGCAAAACGGGAGCAGGAATCACTGTCTTTCTGTGGTATCCACACTCATAGGCCTTATTTGCAAAGGTTTTCAGCGGCAGTTAGCAAAAGTTAACAAATGCACATCGGGTGGGAAGCCAGTACAGGTCCCTGAGAGGGAGGTACGGCAGCCCCTGCCCTAACAGTGGATATAACTTCCTGCACCGTAAGACCTTTGCAGTGGTGTGACTTAGTAGTTGGTATAACATCTCCTCTGACCTAGTACTCTTAAGTGTGTTGGTGGAGTTAGGTGTGCACCAGGAAAATAAGGCAGGCATTAATTTTCTTTCTATTTATTGAAATAAAATTATCAAGATCCTCATTCTGTTTAGCCTTGGTAGCCTGTTGTGTAAATATCTGCTTTAGAGGAATCTTGTTTTTAATAAAATTCAGTTCTCTCTGAATAAGAGGCAAGCTTAGGTCTCTGACCTGAAATACGTAATCATTCAGCAATGCTGTAAATGTGTGTAACCCTGTACAAGGCAATGTAAGATATCTTCTATATGAAAACTTTGACAGACCTTTGCTGTCTCTCCTTAAAATGACTTTGCCCTCTTCAATATCTCTGTACCTGAAAGTTTTAAGTTGTGATTCTGCCTATTATGTATGATTTAATTTTGTTTGTTTGGCAACCATCCTTCCTGTTCACTGCAGCAGTTGAATATAATTTGGGGAAGAGAAATGGATGGGGAGAGGTACTAGGGAAGCAAACTGAGTCTTCTGTAAAATATTTGAGATCCAGCAAAGCTTCTGGGCTAGATTAGTTTTGAAACACCACTTATGCCCCCTCTGCAAAGTAGGGGTGTGGGGTGGAGACAAATGCCTGATTTGGAATTGAAAGTAATAAAGGATGCTGCTGCGAAAAATCAGATGCATTGACATTGGAGCCTGGCGCTTTCATTCTTAAAGCCTTCTCCTTCCCGCAGTTCCCCCTGCCACAAATCAGGATTATTCAATCACAACAGCGGTTTAACTGTATCTGTGGTGGAGCGGGGTGGTAGCTTAACGATGCACAGAAGCATTGTGCCCTGGTTTAGGACAGGAAGTGGAAAATGAATATTGTTTTGAACTTGAACTTCATGAGCAGACAGAAAGTAATTATCAGAGCTGGAACTCCCCTGGGAGAAGCGGGGGAGTGATGCACTGTGCTTGTAAGAAGCACTGTGGGATCTTAAATATCTAGTAGTGTTAAACGCTTTGGTTTTACGTTTCTGCTTTTTAATTGATCTTCTGTTCCTCATTTTTTCCTTGGCAAATAGAGGAAGAAACAATTGCATGTAGACTTCATGTACTGTATTTATTGATAGACGCCCTCCTGCCCTCCCTTTGCTGGTCGGGCAGGACTTTTAAATTTCTGTCTTGGTCCTGGTATTACTTTCAGTTGTAAAATGAACTCTTTCACTGCCTGGGTTACTTAATGGGCCTATTATAACATGGAAAATTGACTTAATTGTTGATTAAGAGCGCATATTTGTATGTGAAGCTGTTTAATCAGAAGCCATAAGCCACTTGTGTAGTATTTAGTATTAATTACAAAACTATAGAAGTTTATCTGTCTTACATAGTAGAAAACCCCACTGAAATGACACAAAGTCTGCATAGTTGTGAAGTTAACATTTTTAGTATCAACTTTTTAATAACATATTACTATTAAAATATTACTGACCATTTCTAGGAAAAAAAAAAAAAAAGAAAAAAGGCAAAGCTCTGCCTTCACTGACTGTTTTTGCCGTATTTCAATGGCCTGTGACTTCAGCAAACTACCTAAGTTTTTCTGGGTTTTTTGCTCTACTTTGGCTGCTACTTTACAAGTTCTTCAACAAAGAATAGTCAGTGCAAGACTTCACCTTTTCTTACAGACTGTGTGATATCTTCCGCAGATTTTTAAAATACTGTTCCCTACTAAGTTAGGTAATTAAACAAAGAAGGGAAAAGATTTTTTGCTCACTGTTTGAAGGTGATACTTCTACCTATGGTAGTATGTGTTTTTTGGTTCTCAGAAAGGAATGATTTGTTATTTTAAAAGTAACATTTAAAATGTAGAAGTAAAATTAATTAATTTTCAAAGTAAAATTAAGTACATGTTCTTTATGGTAATGTCTCCCTGATCAAGTTCACGAGACTATTTTAATCTTATATTAACACAGTTGTGGGATTCTTTATTTGTGGTGAGGTCTTAAAGGTAGTAAAATTAAGTCACTTTAAAAGAAAATTGTGTGATGATTTATTGTAGTAGAGTAGGCAAAATTCCTCTAGAGATTTTAATATCTTCCACCTGGTATAGAAATGAAAAGAAAATATTCTTTAGCTGGTGACTAATTTGTCACTAATACCCAGGGGTTCCTTCATTACAATGCAAAGATGTCAGTTTTAAGAGAAACGTACAGTGAAAAAACCGAGTGCAACTTCCTGTTGCAGACACTTACAAAAAGGAGAAAAATAAAGGCTGGAAAAAAGCTGAAGCAGTGTGAAGGAAGGCTGTAAAGCTATCAATCAGGGCAAAATGGTTGGGGAAGGATTTTGCCTGCAGGCTTCGGTGGAATTCATTAGAATATGTTCGAGGAGGAAAGCCACTCAATACGACTCCAGAGGAGGAGCTCTGACATGCAGTAATACCCAGGCTGATGCTCAGTTCTCCTCCAAACTGCATGTACTGCATCCTGGTAATTGTTTGAGGAGGAACTGTATTGTTAAAAAAAAGTCACACTCTCATTACTGGTGGCTTTTATACTTTATCACAGTGTTAAATGAATTGAGTCCAAGACTTCTAGTTCAGATGAAAATGCTGCTAAAGAATATCTGCAACTACTGACAGCTCAAACCTGACAACAAAGATCACGGTGTCTCTGCCACATCAGTGTCTCGACAAGTCATTTTTCCTAACGGAGAACTATTCCAGTGTCCAGACATTTGTGTGGTGTCATCACTTTGCCTTTTACTGCAACAACAAAACTTTGACTCCCCTCCTGTCCTTCTAGTACTGCAGTTTCACAACAGCTCAGTATAAGGAGGGGGGAGCATGAGCTGTCGCAATACCAGGAGAGAGTGCAGTGAGGATTTCGGTCTCCCTCCCTTAGGAAACCAATTCTGCACTCATGTCGTATGCAAGTAGGCACAGCGAAACATGAACATGAATATTGGATAGAAGACATCTGCTTATGTCCAGCTTTAGAAATGTGAAGTAGGCGATTGGCAATGGCAGCAAAGCGTCGGCCTGCAGCAGCAGAATATCTGCAAGCAGCCTCTGTTGCCCACTTTACTGGTGCAAGCATCGCAGCTACTGTCTGGTTTCCACTGCAGGAGTGGATGCTGTTGGATGGAGCAGATACCACTATCCCGAGCCCCTGTAGCAGCAGCAATCTCGCTTCTTGAAGGCTTTCTGGTTTACTCTTCCCCTGCTTTTTAGTACAACCCAAAAAGTTGCTCAGGAAGCGTGTTAGCGGTAGATGTCTATGACAGAAGTAATGATTTGGTGTTAGGACTGCAGTGATGTAGAGATTTGGGAAGAAGTAGTCAGTACTGCCCCAAACAACATACATGTTGGAAACAACATGCGTGACAACTTTGTGGTAAAAGTGTTTATGTGGCGGAGGGAAGCCGTGCCATGTCCTGCAGACTCCAGGCCATGTTAACACAGTTCTCTGTTTCTTGCTAGAGAGTAAGATTTAATCTCAGTCATTCTACGGTTAGTTGGAGAAAAGGAAGATTTTGTGTTCTGTCAGAACCAGATTATTGGAAAGGAAATTTATTGGGTTTGCTATGTTTCTTTCCGTTTTAGTGTATTCTTCAGTCAGAGCTCTGAGGTGAATAAGAAACATTTTTCTATGTGTGGTGGATTGACCTGGGCTGGTGGCCAGATGCCCACCCAGCTCCTCTCCCACTCCCCATCCTCAACAGGCTGGGGGGAGAAAATAGGATGAAAAAGCTTGTGGGTCAAGATAAAGACTGGGAGATAACTTACCAATTACCATCACAGGCAAAACAGACTTGGGGAAAATTAATTTACTGCCAGTTGAAATAGCATTGGATGGTGAGAAACAAAGGCAAGAACTAAAACAACTCTGCCTACCCCTTTTCCCAGGCTCAACTTTGCTCCTTCATTCCCGATTCCTCTACCTCCCCCAGAGCGGCCTGGGGTTGGGGAATGGGGGACTGCAGTCCGTATATAACATTTCCTTTCTACCACTCCTTCTTCCTCCCCACACTTCTCCCCTACTCCAGCATGGGCTCTCTGTGGGCTGCAGTTCCTGTCAGGAGAACTGGCTCCAGCCTGGTCTCTCCAGGAGCTGCAGGGGAGTCTGCTCCGGCACCTGGAGCACCTCCTTCCCGCCTTTCTCTTGGGCCTTGGTGCAGGCCTCGCAGGGCTGTTTCTCTCATGTTTTTCCTTTCCGCCATGCTGAGTTTTGCCCTTTCTTAAACGTGTTTTTTACAGAGATGCCGCTGGCTTCTCTGATGGGCTCAGCCAGGTCCTGCCGTGGGTGTCTTGCAGATCCGGCTGGAACCGGCACGGGGCAGCCCCTCACCTCTCCTCACAGAGGCCCCTGCGGCCCTCCCTGCAGGACCTGAGTACAGACACCCCAAACAGTATGACAAAACGAGCACTTTATTAACTGATATCGGGCTGTGATCTGGAGTGATTACACATCCCATCCGGTGGGAATCGCTGCCGGTTATAGAGCGTTTTACAACAGGGAAAGAAAGGAAAGGAAAGGGTGACACACAAGGTCAGCCATGTTTATCCTGCGTCCCACTTGAGGTAAGAGACAAGTCTGTTAATAAGGACGATCCCTGGTTGCTGAAAGCTAAAATTAGATCAATCTTTTCAAAAGTCTCTAGTTGATGCCAAAAGGCTATTCGGGCATCTTGTGGGCACAAGTGATCCTGCACAGAAAACTGCACTTGTGCTTTACTAATGTTTAAGGACTGAATTTTTTCGAAAATAATCTGATTGCACTTGTATGCAAGGGCAATATGCTGGCTGTTGAAATGTGTTGTCATCTTTTAAATGACTGTCTGAACTAGGGACATGTTTTTTCCATGTTTAGGGTCTTGCTAGATCTGTTTTCTTGAGAGTTTTTTTTTTGTTTTAAGTTGCTTGTAATTTTGTAACTGCTCTGAAGATGGGAAAGGCTACTGTAGGGGACCCATCCTCCTCCCCGTCTCTCCAGAGGCCAAGTCTTTTTATACATTTGGGTTTTTGTGTGTGTGTTCTGTTAATATTCATATCAAGAGTGTAGAAACAGATGAGATGGTCTTGCCATCAAATGGCGGCCATCTTCTGATTTTAATCATGTGTCCAGGGCTTAAATAACATCTAAAATTTCCTTCAGATGTTGGGCTTCAGGGCTTTTCGAGCCACTAACCCGAAGCTTGTATGGCATCGTTCTTCTACCTGATGTATGTTATGAAGGAAGATCTGTGTTCAGTTCCTTATGAGCCACTTGCCATTCCTGTTGGTGATGGATGGCAGCTCTGTGCCTAGGAATAGCCTGGAGTGTGCAGGGGAGAGTTTGCCTGAGGAGGGCAAAGGATCCTGCTGTTCTCGGTGGAAGTAGGTTTACTTTGAGAGGGATCTTGCCAAAGATTTGCCTGTAACTGCTAACAAGGTGGTAAGTGAAGATGACTACATGATGCTAGTGTTATCGCACATATTAATGTGCCAGATGCTCTGTTGGCGAACTAACATTTTGTTGGGCGGCTGCTTCTCAAGAGAGCCTTACATTTATGCTTTTGTCCTGGGAAGCAAGTTAGAAAAGTCATTTGGATGGCAGTCAGTTCAGGAGAGGGCTCTGTGTAAGCATTTTTATGCTTAACCTGACAAGCCGAAGTCTTGCCCCAAAATATTGTCTGCCACTCTACAAAGAAACTGTCTGTCTCTCATTAATCATTCAGTGGTCCTTTAACTATATGGTAAACAAAACCCACCAGGCCTGTGTTGTCCTGCTTGCAGCCAATTCTCTTTTGTTCAACACCTCATGCAGAACTTGGTTTGAAACCCAATCTAGCGAGGTGCTGCCTTCCCCAGCAGACATACTATTAATGGCCCAGATGTCTCCTTAATGAAAGGGTTTTGTTGTGCCAACATGATGCTCTCTGTCCTTCCTCAAATGGATGTTCTCTGTGTTGATGCAGATACCATTACCAGAAGTAGTAGTATGGAATCTGCAATCTTGTGGTCACTGGAACTTAAAATTCTGTAATTATTCTTGGCATGTACTCTTAAAGTTTAGTGTATACTGGGCTTTTTTCATAGTCACTGAAAATCAAGCCCTGAGTTGTCATGGTTTTTTTTGTAGTGCCTCAAATGGTTGATACACCCTTGTGACCTTTGGAAGTGCAGTTTGGATTGTAATCCACAAATCAAATGTTAGTAAAGAAGAAATAGCTGGACTTGTCGAGGCATTTTTCAGATGGTCCTCTGACAGTGAACAGTGAAGTGCTTAGAAGTTGGAGTATTACGTATGCAAAAGGGAAGCCAGGGTTTAGTTGCCAAAATCTGACTACTTTAACTTGTGAGTTGACTGAATATAGGTATGCTTTGCCCTGAAGTCTTAGCCTAGAAGTTACGCAGCAGTTCGCGACATTGTAAATTTGAAGATTTCCAGGCTCATTTAAGCGCTGTCAACCAAGGCTTGTGTTCAGTCTTAAGCATTTTTCACTTCAGTTAGCAAGGCCTGAAATAATCAGTCCTTGGAAAGGAAGCTGTGTTATCCTGACGTGAGTTTAAAAGAAATATTTCTCCCAGATTGTAAATGTCCAAAATACACTCCTCAAATTCATTCTGCTGAATGTTAACTTACGATGATGAAGGTAAGTGACTGTAAAGTCAATTTTCGCGTTTAATTAGTTGTATGCGTGATTCATGTGTTTTTTTTATTCTCATTCCTTGCCAGCCTTGTATTTTCACACTGCTGTGAATCTGTGAGTTTGTATTTCAAGGCAATACTTGTGGAATGATGGCCATAGGCTCTCATATTTCATGGACATACTAAGTGCATTTTTGATCTGAGGATTTTGACTCTCCAGATACTGACAAGTCAGATTTTTTTTTTATACAAGAGATATGATCCAGTTGTCTTTAACAATGCGCATAATCTCAGAAGAGTAAAATCCTATGCTCACCCCTTAAAAAGCTCTTCAGAAAAAGAATTGCATGGAGGAAGGAACCTGCCAAGCTTTCTTCTGCTTAAAAATGCTTCTAAGTACCCTGTAGCCAGCCACTATGTTCGCTGATACTAAACACCAGTGAGCAATCTCCCACCAATTCCTAAATGCTATTTAGTTTTCTAGTTATCTAGTAGAGCTTTTTGGCTCTGTTTTTAACTGCAGTAGATGGCTGCCAAGGTATATGCATGACATGAAGTAAACCCCCAAAGTAGTTTGATACCCCTGCAAATAGGACAGTGCTGCAAATACCTAAAGTAGATGTCAGATAAGAATTGCTGACTCAAAGTCTGCACATGAGTGTAGTTTATGGATTAGGTGGGGTGGGCATGGTCCTCAAAGCCTTATTAAATTAATCTGTTTGTCAGTTAACATTAAAATAGTAAAAGTGGTGCCAACTTCAATTGTATTGGAGTATTTAATTGTAATCCTGTGTTTACAGGGAAGTACAGGTAGCTGTCACCTAAGCAGTGGAGTAATTTGGGCAGACTGTCTTACTTGGCATTAGAACTACAGTCACCCTGTGAGCAATGGGACCCTCCTTAGAGCAGTTGTGTTGATAGATTGCAGGTACGGTTTCAAGACTGGATTAAGCTGACTGAGAGCTGTGTTGACATGGCAAGAAGGGGCCTCCTCAGCCTAGCTGCATGTTCCTGTCTCCTCCTCTGTATTGATGCTATTGGACATGCTACAAACTGGATCAACTTGCTGATCCAGCTGAGAAGAAAACCAGAAGAAAAATCAGTTTGTTGGTCTGGCTGTAAACAGACTTGCATGGCTGCAGGAGTCTGCAGGAGCTTGTGGCTGGGCTTGGGAGAGGACAGGTGTGCATCTTTGGTCAGTAGTAAGGTCTTTGAATTTTTACGATCATTTGAAGCTAATCAAATCCCGAGATAGATGATAACACAGTTTTGCTATTACTGTTGGTAACTGAACTGCCAGGCAACAATCCGGGAAAGAAGTCAATTTACAAGGTGTAGTCAACTTAGTTGTTGAGGATTAATCAGCTTGATTCTTTAGTTCAGGCATTTTTTCATGTTCCCTCTTTTATTTATGCATTTAATATATAAAATTGCAACCCTTACCTGACTTGGATTTCCAAGAGCATGTGCCAAGTCCTGTCTTGGTCCTTCACCTGGTTCCCAAGGGCATTTTTGGGTAGGTATTTTTGAAATGTGTATCTTAAGCACATTCCAGAGGAGGTTCAGAGCAAGATGTGAAGTTAACTGCTGCTTTCTTTTAAGACAGCCAGAGAAGCTGGAGGAAAATCATGGTTGTGTATTGAATGATAAGAGCGCTTGCCCCAGTCATAGGAAGCCCAGGGTGATTTCCTCCAGGCGCAGGCTGTGTGTAATATCCTCAGTGGGATAATAGTAACACATTGATTTCATTCCCATTTGGGATCTTGTCGGAAGTGACTTGCCAAAAATCTAACACCAGGTTAGCAGGACAGTGATGAGAATCAGGAATCCTTAATTTCTGGGTTTCTGAAGTCGTCGTGCATTGGCTATTTAAAGACCTCACTAAAATGAGCTGTAGCAATCCCAATTTTTTGGTTGCAATTTGTACAATTTGGAAATTGTATTTTAAAGTAGCATTAACTGTCCCTTCAAGTGGGTTTGGTAGGATTGACTGACTAGCTATTTTAATTACTGAATGTAGGTTACATATATACAAGAAAAACTTCTCTCTGACAAAAGTATATTATATCTTGGCTCTTAGTACTAACCAGCTCAACTTTAATTTCACAGCTTGCTGCCAACAGCTGCCTTACTAAGACATAGTACTCATAATAAATGAAATCTCACGAAAAAAGAAAAATGAAAACTTTGTTCCAGCTGGATTGAAAAGGCAGTTGGAGCATTTCTATCCTTCATATAAAGCTGCCATCCACATAAACATTTCAAATTACTTTTTCATTTTTAATAATCAGGATCAGACCTTTTCTTATTATTGAGGCAAATGCAAGATATTAGAAACATACAATTTCATTCAAAGTCCATTAGTTATTGAATCCTGTCCAAAGTTAAGCATTTGAAGTATTTTGGGAGAAACTCACCTTTTAGTTTCAGGTTTTTGACAACCTACTTGAATGAAAAACCTGAAATGAGCAGACCGCTCTAGTCCTGCTTGATAGCGCTCAGAGGGATGTTAGTTACGTCATTTGCTCTTGGAGCTGTTGCTTGTGTGTTGTTGAAGGCCCTGCAGCTGATGAGTGCTTGCCTGGACTACCAACGAGAATCTCAGTTAAATTATCACACAGCCTCTCTGCACATGGAAGAGATTAATTCTCATAGCCACAGACAGAATGAATGCTTTGTACTTAGTACCATAATGTAAGTTCATGCTGAAATACAGTGCCAGTAACCAACTCCTTTACCAATAAATTCACAGTTCTAATAACCATGTGTTTTAACAGCATCCTGATCCCAAAGGATCAAAGAAACATTGATTTATTTAGCTTTGGGTCCCATCCCCTGTTGTTCTCGCTCCTTCCCCTTGCTCCCCATGAGCTCTAAAGAGCCATATATGAGATGAAACCCAACAGTTGTTGTATAGTCCACAGCAGGGAGGGACACTTTGCAAAACCACAGAAAAGAACATTTTAGCCAGTAGAAATGACAGGAAGTGTTGTGGGCAGACAGAACACAAACACTAGAGCCTGCTTTGGCCAAGGGTCAGTATCAACCTGTCTAAACTGCCGTAAAGTTCTTTATTGACGATAAATGGATTGAAAGTTAAAAATTCAACATCCTAAAAAATTACACTATGCCTGTGGCATACAACTTTGCTGCTGTATAGAAAAGTTCCTTGAAGACAGCACTGATCTTCCCAAAACCTGGTTGAGGATGCCACTAACGATTTTAGTTCAAGACAGTGAAGTTGAGAGGTGTTGGTATGAGTGTCTGATGAAGCAGGTGTGCATTACTCAGTAGAGGTGCCAGCTGCAGAAGCGTTTTGTCCTTTAGTTCAGAAAAGGAGAATAATGCTCACAAGGAGCATTACCGCTCTATAGCTGAGCTATTGGTAATGTGATCATGTCCACAGACCTCTGTAAAGGCCCCTTGTCCTATTGCAAGCATGTGCTAAGACATTGTGTAACATCTCTTGTAAGTAGTCCCTGGGGGCTGTTAGGATTTATACCCCAAGGGTTTCCAGAATTGTGGGACTGGTTGATGTTCCTCCTCAAAAGGCCAACCCAATATAAGGTTTCTGAAAATGTGAGTTGACAAAACTATTTAGCAAGCATTACTGAAATTACTTTACAGAAGGGTGGTTCATGGTTCAGAGAGTTATTGGTGGCTGTTGTGTTACAGCAGCAGGTAGAGGTCCCAGCCCCACTCTGTATGTAGGTGTAACTAAAGTGCTTCTTGCTTCAGAATATTTATTTCTCATGACCAGAGAAAAATGTGTGGAAAACCAGTGTGGACACAAGATACAAATTGCTATGACCAGGTCATTAGTTTGTTACAAAGTAAACCAAATATTTGGGGTTTGCCTCTGAATTATACAGCTTTGGGAAAGCTCAATAATTACTAATGGCTAAACATTCTATTTCTAAGCCTAGAAATCCTGCTTCTGACTAAAAAAAAATTCTTTTTAAAAGAAGAACCTGGGGCTGAGTAGCTGCAACTTTCATTGTGTTTTTCAATCCCATCTTAGACCAGTGCAATGCAATAGAGTTATTGGTTGTATGTAGGCATATGGGTCTATCAGAACTGGCAATTGTTCAAGCAAAAATAAATTGATACCCTGAACAAAAATCCTGTCAGCAATTGGAGAAAATCCTTTTCTGGCATAATTCTTACTTCAGCAGCATAAACATCTTAAAGTATATTGTCACCTCGAGCTGTGCTTTGTTTGCTTGTTTACTGCTGCCTAGGGTCTATAAAGTAGAGATTGCAGCCGGTACTTGAAGCAGCACAAATCTTTGTTGCCAGCAAGAACCAGAAAGTGTTGTGGGGAGAGAGGGAAAGATGACATGTTTCTGTGTTCAGGAGCATGTTTCTTAGGTTTTTTTGGAAAGGGAAGGTCCAAAAACATGTGCTGCAAAAACGTCATTACTTTGTGTCTTTGTAGATGGGAATGGCAGAATTACGTATATGTGTCTGTTCCTATATAGAGAATATATGCTGGAAATATTTAAGAATGAGAATGATTGAATATCTAAAACTGTTCCAACACTCATATTTTCTCCTGCATCCAACATACAGTGCAAACCTTCTTTTACATTTAATCTATACTGTTCGTAGGTCTTTTATATACACAGAGGGATTTACTGCTTTGTAATCAAGCTGCTGAAGAAAAACGTTGTCCTTCTATTCGCTAGGGATGACTGTAATAAATTAAAATGGTTTCCCATTAGCCTTCCCTACTTAGTTGAGCCACTTAAAATTACTTTGGACTTTGCCCTCGTCTGACCTCCTCACCTTTGCTTAAACATTTCTGCTTCCAGGAGTGCAGCAGTGTTGGTCCTAGAGCCTTACTTCTGTGACTGAAGCTCAATTCATTTCAGGCTGGAAGCAGAATACCAAGGTGGAGCCCATTTGGAGTTAAAAGAAATGTTTAGTAGTTTTAAAAGCCTAATGCATGGCCTAACTCGCAGGTGATCTCTGGCATCATAGATTCCTGTTAGTGTTAAGAGCTGATTGTAGCTTGATTGCCTGCATATTTTTCAGTAAGACTGTGTACATGCAGATGAAGATAGGTTGTTTTGGGTTTAGGTTTTTTTTATTGCTCCTGTGAGGTTTCTGTGGCAATAATGGCTTTACCAGCTTGTGGACAGAACTGTAGAGTTGAAACAACCAAATCTCTGAGGCTTGTCTGAGCACGGAAGTACATTTAAACAAGTATATGTAAAGTTCTTTCTTTGTCCTGGCTATTAAATGCAACCAGAATTACACTGATTTACAAAGCAAACTGCAGGTTTAAAACTGCTGTTCTGTCAAATGTACAACTCTTGTTTTATAACTGATAGTGTCCTAGTGTTAAATGCAAACACATTAATCAGTTGTGCTAAAGTAAAAAAAAAAGCCACGACAATTATTAGACAGTATGTATGCAGTTCAATTCTGGATTGTCATTTTTAGTTACAGTATGAATGGAAGGGCTGGATTTCTTAGCGAGTTCCCAAATCTTGTGTCCTCCTGCTTATTACTTCTCTTTGTATTCAGGTTCTAAATTCAGGTTTTATACTTCTCGTGGGCTTGGAATAGTAACTTGGAGGTGATTTGAGATGTCTCAGTGCAGTGTCATAATCTGGAGAACCTTAGAGAAGATGCCGTGCTTGTACAGTGCAGAGAAATACATGGCATTACTGAATGGGATTCTTTGAAATATTTCAGTGAGATAAATGTGCATGAGGAATGGATAGAGGAATAGTGATAGGGTTGAGAAGTTTTTTTAACAATATAAAAATCACTTGTTTACATGTAGAAGTCTGACCAGATTTACTTGTTTCTGTGCCAGGAAAGCATGCAGGGCAGGCCCAGAATGACCCCATGTTTGTGGCATGCAGGGTGGTTCAAATGTCTGACTTTGGAGGCACCGTGGAAAATCCCCCTAGCTAACCTTGGGCATGCACATCCTGATAGATGGCGTGCTTATTAATGCTTACAAATTAATGGCTTATTTTATAGACAATGAAACTGGATAGAGCTCCAACTATGTCTCAGCACACCCATACTGGCGACAAGTAAATACATTAGGGAGAGAGCTAACCGCACCCTTCGGAAACACAGCACACTTGTGGGAAGGTAGCAACTGAAAAACAAGCTCAAATGGCATTTAGCAAAGGTATCTTGCAGTAGCTTACTTTTATACAAATTATATACAGTCCATATGATTCAGAAAAAGTTCCAAAACTGTCCTATAAATCCCAGCTGTTCCAATTTTGAAATATTTTTGTTAAGCAAGGGCTAACTTGTCAGAACAGAAAAAGCAGCCATAGGATTCTTGGCTGGTCATAGTGAAGGTCTCACATCTTAAATATTTTCAGCTATCTGTGATTATTCCACATAGGTAAAAATAACTGATAGTCTGCATAAATTTGAATAAACACAAGGAAACCACAAGCAGACTGCAAACGTTGCTTGAAGAAAAAAACCATATCCTGTATGTCATTGATCAAAGTAATCAAATTGTAACTGAGAGCAGTTTGGTATCACTGGTGTTTTCTGGTCAAGAGGATGCTGGGACTAGGGTAACTCATGAGGGTCATATTATGGGTTTCAGGTGAATTGTATGGCATAGGGAATATCTGCCCAAGAAATGTGAAAAACTACTGAAGTTTCTGAGACTATTTTTGGAATCTCTACTCATGTATCTTGGGCTATTGGGGTGCCAAGGGCAATATTGTGAGCAGTTGAGAAAAGGAAACATGTTCCCTAGTTTTGCAATTGCTGGTGCGCACTTGCATCCTGGGAGGAGAGCAGACCAAGCAGAGCGTTTGCCCAGCGAGGCTTGTCTCCGTTCCAAAGCAAACTCTGGGCTTTTTGCATATGAAAGTATGCAAGAATTCATAATCTGACCCTCTATATTATTTGTGTGTATACATAACCTGCAATTCATTAAAGAAATCCTTGCTGCAGCTCGCTGCCTCTGCACTGTCTGGGAGCGATGCAGAGATGAAAATGGTCTTAGCAATTGCAAGAGGTTTCATACAAAACCACCAGCTTGAAAGAGCTTATCGCTGGTGAGAGAATGATCTCTGGCATTTCATAAATCATCAGCAGTACTAACATGCTGTTTGGAGATTTGTATCATTAGCAAATTAATCATGTTCAGGAACACTCCCGTAGCAATGTTGGATGAGATGCTGTGCAATGCCTTTCTGCCAAATAAACTGCAGAGAGAGGGGCCTGGGGAATGGGAGGTGGAGAGGAGAAGCCAGGCTCAGCTTTCATATTACCTCAGTGTTATCCTTGATAGCAGTCTTTAAAAATATTTAAACAAAATGACAGTGAAAAGCTTCTTAGCAGCCTGACTTATGCTATTGGCAGAATATGAGGAAGAAATGATTTCTGGTTCTGACATCTTTAGTTTCCGTCCTCACAGGAAGCATCCACAGAAGTTTGCTCAGTAGCCTTCCAAGTCTGTAACATCTCTGCCATCCTCCAGCCCTGGAGTGCAAACAGTCATCAGACTGCTCTAATGTAAGGAAGAGTAGAGATGGTAGGAGCTGCAGTATTTTTATAGGCCACAGGAAAACCCCATTTTGGAGTGAGAACTATACCTGAAGTTCTGCCCACCTGAGTACGCCTGTTGAAAACCATAGAGCTTTTCTTGGCATGAACCCAAAGTTTTGGTGTAACGGAGGGTAATTTTGCCAGCCTTTCTATAATTTCATTTATACACTCAGTTATTCATAGATTCTTGCGGTATTCATGTAACTCTGTTTTTCCCTTGAATTCACCGAGCTTCAATTTTGAATTCCAAAACCAATTAGCACTATTGCCCATGCATTGCACTCTTGAATGCATACTTAGATTTAAGTTTCCATACAGCTAAGGATAATGTTTATACCACAGCTTCTCTGATGTTCTCTCCTCTTCCCTTTAGAAGATAAACATAAACATACACCATGAAAAAAAAAAGTGTTGGACTTTTAAATCGTGCCAACTTTCAGTTGCTGAGTGTTGCCTGCAAATTCAGTGCTATAGCAATGCAAAAGACAAACAGAACCATTCTGTATCTAGATATTTGATAAACTGCTTTGTATGTAGCCTTTATTTGGCTTTTTTCTTTGACTACACTTTGTATTAACCAAAATTGAATGCTTCCACTAAGAAGCAATGCAACTAACTTCAGCAACCTGGAGTCAGGAGAGTGTATTTCAGGTGTTGCCATACATTACATCAGTCCAGAGACCAACACTACTCATTTTGTGTTCTGGTATAAGTTGGATAACTACAGTTAATGACTAAACCCATAGTATAAATCTGCTGTGTTTCAAGACAGCTGTTAGATTAGTTCTCTCAATTCTTCTGCTGTGCCAGTGGATGCCAGCAAGTTCCAAAGTTAAATGCTTTTTAATGCTTTGTGTAGCACTGGACACATTTTATAGAGCTGAGTTGGAGATATGCTATATTGTGCTTAATAAACTACTCTTTAAAATATCCATGATTCAGCTGCTTGTATGGAAAAATGTATGCTTAGCTTTGAGAAAAATCTTAACTCTTATAGCTCTCAGTGTCAGGCTATTGCTTTTAAAACTTGGATTTTTGCTTAAGGTGTGTGTACGTGCTTTTCAAAGTATTTGTCCCACATATTTACTAGCAAAGTGGTATGTGACAGAAGAAGGAAAAAGTTGCCTTTTTCAATTAGATGTTGTTAACCTTTTCCCCAACAAGCCAGAAACTTGAGTTCTTGTGGACAGTCCTATGATACAGGGAAATAGATGGAGCGTAATTCTAGCAGAAACTTGTTCTGTTTGTTTATAATTTGTACTGAAAGTTTTTGTGGTTTTGTTTTTTTTAATCCAGTGCACAGAAAGGAACAGAGATTGTGTTTTTCAGTAGTACTCCATAACATTTCAAAAGGCTTTTCTCAGGCCCATGTCCCTGGAGCTTTTTTTACTTTTATGTCATACATTCTTCTGGTTTTGTGTTATTTTCTCACTGATTTTTGTCTCTCTCAGCTTCCACTCTACTGACACATGCACACTATGAAGTAGTTCCTAGACCAGTTTTAGAGGGAGAAGTTCTGGTACAGGCTCTCCTCTCTTGTGAAAGCTTGCAGTTTGGGATCTTTGTTGCACCCACTTACTCTGCAGTATCCATTGCTGAAAATGCACCCTATTAACCTTCAGGTACTATGTTAGAAGTGAAAGATGCAGGATTTTCAGGTGTTAGATGAACTGTAATGCTAGTTTGTGAAGGGAAGCTAAACTAAGAGAAGCTGGTTCTCTTAATTGTGGCATTTCAATTCCATGCTTAAATTTGCAGCTGAACTGAATGAATTCAGTTGCTGGGCTCCTAAAGAATCAAAATCCCACAAGCAGGCACACAGGCAGTCTTTGTGATGACAGCCTGTAAAACCAGCAGCTGTCCAGGGGTTAGCAGATTGGTTATGCTTAATGTGAACCATGGCAGGACATGTGCTAATAGAAGATGCACGACATACCTAGCACCTATTGCTCGAGGGTAGAAACAGACCAACTGGGGTAGAATGACTGGGATAGAAGAGTTACGCAGCCAAATGTGAATTAAAAGGAGAATTTAGCCATGCAAAAGTCGGGTGTAGGAAGGAAGAGAGATGTTATGTAGTCTAGGAGAAAATAGGAATGTGAGACTTAAGCTTCTGTTCTGTATTGACAACTGCAGGCAGTGTCTGCTCTCTGCATTGGCAGAAGAACAGAGAAAGGTTGTGAAGTAGTAAGGAAAAGTCAGAAATATGCTGGTTTCATGGCATTTTCAGTAGGTGTAGGATTGCTTTTCTGTCTTTAGCATTTGTATAGTTTTCTCCCTCACGCCCTTGTGCTGACTTACCTGAATGCAGCACACTATCTTCATGGTTTTGAGCTTAATATGCTCAGAAGTGGAAAAATGTAGTAATCCCTACTTTACAGAGAAGGGAAATAGAGGCAAGCAGATTAAATATGAGTTGGCTTTGTAAAATACTCCGGTAACAGGAAACCTGTGGCTGACACAGAGCTGAATCCAAGTCTCCCTAATGAGAGCCCTAGCCACTGGACTATGGCATCAAATTTGCCATTTCTGACAATTCCACTTGAGAAAAAAAGTAATTTTTTTTCCTAATTGCAGTTTTATTAGTGTTAATATTTTAAGGTGGCCCTCTAATTAGTAGTTCAGGAAATTCGTGTAGTACTGTAATACTGTAATTTGTCTGAGCTCAAACCCCTTTGCTCCAATTTTTGTTTTAGTCTTGTTATGCACTAGGAAAAAAGCCCTGAAATTAGGCATACTTTCCTTTTTTCTTGTTTTTCACTAGAGTTACCAGGACTACTTTTCTGGGAAGAGGGAAAAGAGGTGAGCTGCTCTATTTCCTTTGGAAGCCAAGCACTGCATTCAGATATTTTGCACAGTGGTTTCTTGGGGGTTTGGGGGTTTTTTTTTTGGTTGGTGGTTGTTTTTTTTTTTTTTGGTAGCTCATTGCTGCAAACAATGGGGGTCAGCAAGAGCATCTTTGCATGCTGCGTATGAGTGAATTGGTCATATCTGTGCCATCCTCTAGTAGCCGGAGGGAGGAAATTATCTTGATTCTTTTGTCTGTTGTAGAAGTTATTCCATAAAAGTATCAGAGATAAACTGTGCTGAGGGCGATGAGCTGAAGTTAATCCAATGTCAGGAAATTCATCAACTGTTGAACCAGGCTGTCGGGCTACTCTTCTGGTCTGTGAAAGGTTGAGGGCCTTTGAAGTCCCATGCGTGTGAGAGATGTTTGCCTTTAAGCTAGGGATATTGCAGATCAAATCTGAGTTTTAAGTCTAAGGCAGTCACCTTCTTAGTGGCACATGTAAGCTCAAATATCCACTAAGCTAAAGTTGGCTTTTACTTGCAGCTGGATTTCTTAATCTGTACAGATGATAGAACTCTTTTCTTAGATTATTTGAATGAACTCTAGGTAGCTGCCATTTTCTGTACCTACAAGAAATTTTCTTGAGCTGCCTTGCAGTCCTGTAAATGAAGCAGTCATCTCTGTTGTTGTTTTGAATCCCAGCACTCTTGTGTTTACAGCAGTCCCCCAATTTGGCTTGAGCAGTTGCTGTTGACAGGCGGCCTCAGAGGTGATGAGCTGTATTGCAGAGTAGCTTCTTGAGAGTTGGACTGGTGATCCCAAGGGTGAGTGGTATATAACATGATAGGAGGAAACTGCTCTTTAGTGAAACAAAGTGGGCTTTAAGATGCTAGTTTTGTCATTCAAGCTGTAAACATCTTCCAGTAAAAGATACCATGGTTTGTGGTCATTAAAGTTGTCCTCAGTTTTCAGATTTGACAGGTGTTTTTGAAGAATTTGAAGCTGTCAGAAAAAAGTTAGGTCATAGGAATCAGATTCTATTCTTTTCAGTTTGTTTGGTTTTTGGGGGTGGGGAAAAAAAAGGTCAAGTTTTCATCTTTAAACCAATTCTTGTTTTTCATCTCTGCCTAAGTAAGTTGCAACAGAAGGCTGTAACTTTTAGATGCCTCCACACACAAACAGCATGTTGGATATCCCATTAGGAGTCCTTGTCAGTACTATTTATGAAAGTGCATTGTTACTACTGAGGATCAGATAAATCACTTGAAATCTGCCTTGAATGTTCTTACATGTTTTAGTGCTAATAACCAGGTTGGCAAAAAGCTGTTATGGCACCGCAAGTGCTTCTGACTTTTATCTGCCTGGTGAAGGTGGTCCCTTGTTTGAAAGTTGGTGCTTATCGAGTTTTAAAATTTGGGGAAATTTGGGGTGGAATATGGAGTTGTTCTGCTAGAGGTAATGAGACTTAAAACAAACAAACAAACAAACAAAAAAACCCCAAAAAACCCCAACAGTAGCAGTTGAAAAATGCTGCTATTACATGGCTGTCTAGTTGTCTGTGTGAAATAAGCTGGTGGCATCTGTCCAGTTGCAGGCAGATGTCCACATCACAAATCATTAGATCCTTGTATAGAGCAGAGATTTTTTTCTCTTTCAGTTCAAGCTGAGAGAGGGATACAGTGAAGAAAACTTGCATTTCTCTTCTCCGTTCCATCTGCATTTAAAAAAGAAAAATACACATACATATCTCTTTCCAGAGCACTGCTCCAGCATCATTGAGTAGGAGCAAATTCCCTCTCAGGAAAGCATGACTGAAAAGTACTGGAAAGAGAAATTTGTTGAGACAGATGTGTTCTTGTATGGATCAAATATTTTTCTTTGAATAATCCAGTGGAACTTGCAGTTGTGCACAGAGATTCTCCTGGATGATAGGTAGCTAGCTGGTGGGTTTTGCAGGCTCAGTTTGGTATGATGGACATATGAAAGGCCCTGTTATGTTACCCTTTGGTCCCTGCTACTCCCCTTAATTTTGACATGCCGTTGTAAAACTCTTTAGTTTTCATATATAAGTAGGTGCTAGATTAAGTGGTTAGCTAATCGACGTCTTTGTTCCAGTAACAAAACCATGGTCTCTTTTCAGCACTTCTCCGTTTACTGCTCTGTATGCTGTTTATGGCAGCAATGGCAAACCTTTTCAGTGTGTCTGCCAAATTTATTTTAAAGATCATGGTGTTTGGTGCCAACCCTAATCTCTCTTGGTGCCAAACTTGGCTCCAGCAGCAGTAGTTCTACATTGTTAGTCTTGTGCAACAGTTGCATTACGTCATGGTGAAAGGAGGAAAAGGGATTTTAAAAATTTCAGTTATTCAAATGCAATAGTCACAGGGGGGAAAAAGAAGACGGAAGACAAAACTCCTGCAGTTCAAATGTCCCTCTGTACTTTGGTAAGTTATTTGAGGCCTGTTTAATATCATAAAATGGCACTTTCAGGAAGTGTTTTTCTTTGAGATCAGACTTTGCAAAGGAAAACAAGGACGTTTGTGTGAATGGCATTGGGTTGGTGCATTTGTCATTTGGTATTTTCACTTCCATGCTGCCCTGTGATGTATCAGTGACTGGATGGCAGAATCTCTGCAGAGGTGTTCCATAATTCTTCCTTGTTTGATAACATCCTCTGGTCATCCCTGTAAAAATCCCTTCCCTCTGCCTGGAAAATAAACGGGATGCTAACAGCTTTGGGATCTTGGGTCCAGGTTAGCTTTCACCTCGGCTTAAAGAAAAAGCTTCAGCCTACTGTCACACCAAAACTCTTGGGAAATCAGAGCTCAGCCCACCTGAACCCACAAAGTGAATTAAACTGTCCCATTTGTTATTTCTATGTTGTTATTTTAGCCTGCATTTCAAATATCCACAGAAACAAAATACTACTGGAATAAATATAAAGGAAAACACCATGTAGACATATGCTCTGAGTAAACTCCTTCTCCCCTTGGCTGTTTCCACACTATTAATTGGCACGAGTGACAAATCAAAGTGCAGTTATTGTTCAAGCATTGCTTTTGATTAGTTGTCTTTTTTTCTCCCAACATCACCAAGATATGCAGCAATTAGATTGTGTTACTTTGCTCACTGCTGTTGTACTGTAGCTCTTTAAAATGAGAAGTCTGCTCCACTTTAGCTGAGTGGTAGCCTCTCTTCCAAGACCACCCTCTGCTCTTTTCAAACATAGAGAAAGGGTTGTGACTAAGTGAATGTTAGAAGTTTATAAATTTGATTTATTTAACCACAATGTTTACTAAATACAGATGGGTAACCTGACTTACTTCAAATCAAAACAGGGAAAGTATATCAGAGTACAGTTGGATTTCATAATTCATAAGCAAATCAGCTGTACATTCAGGCCATGCACTTGGAAAGCAGCTTCAGGGTTAAGTGGTAATGAACAAGCACCTGCGTTTGTAGTACTCTTCATAGCAGCTGCATTAGTGCTGTACAAGCTTTGCCTACAGCATTTATGAAGAAGAGTGTGTTAGGTAGGATAAAAAGGAGGGAAGCAGCTCTTTTCACATCGTTAGGCTTAAGTAGTTTGACTGAACATGTTTAAAGATGATCCAGCCAGAAAATCACTGTTGATCACAGGATGGTCTAAACTTTGTGAATCTGGTACTTCCATAAACCTTAGCACTAATAGAGCAGTTTTATTCAGAAATCTCATAGACTTATCACCATCATTCCTGTTTTATCGGTAAGCAGAGCAAGGCAGGAAGGTTGAAGGGTGGCTTTCCCTAGCGAGAGCACATGGGCCTCTTGACTTCGTGCTGTCCCAATTTTGCAGAAGTGGGGCAAGAGAGTCTTTCCCACCCGCACAGTGTTGAGCCTCAGGGTGAATCCATTGCCCTGGCAGGCAAACTGCCCTCGGACCAGGTAGCAGGGTTTGCGTCCCACTGCCGCGACAGACATGCTCAATCAGCAATTACTTGGGAACCACAAGCTCTGATTTAGTGATGCTTTAATTAAGACCACAGCAAGGAAAATCCAAAATGAAAAAGAAAAACCCAACCCCCTCCCCCCAGCCCTGAAAAGCCTAACCCAAAAATCCATCAGGCGAAGAGAAGCAATTAGGGAAGCCAGCTTCGGGGGGAAGGGGGGTTTAGAGTTTTTGTTCTCCCTCATGTGTAGTAATGGACTACCACAAAGGTTTTTTTTGTTTTTGTTTTAAATATGAGGAGCTGAGGGATGGTTGGGAGGCTGCTTAAATTCCGGACTATGAGACCAAGCCAAAGCAGTACAGGGTTTTCAGACACATTGTTAAATTATATTATACTTTAGTTTCTTAAGAAATTGTCTTCAGTTTTGCAACTTTGTTGCATTTCCTTCTGGTATGTAGGGCATCAATTGCATTTAGGACAGTGATGCTGGCATTTGTGTTTTCCCTCATCAAGATACTTCATAAATAGAAGAAACAGCGTACTAAAGATACAAAACATGAGGCTTTCGTTGCTTCTGAATCCTTGAGAATGATCTTTGTTGGTTTATTCCCGCAGACAGATGAGATATTTTTCTCTTCCCTGACTGGGGACGGGAGGGGATGAGAAGAGAGTCCCAATCAAAGAAAGATGCTTTCAACCTTCTACATGTATGACAGACCTTCGTCTTTGTTGTCTTCTCTGGTCAGAGAAAGTCTGACTTGGGGGATTTAACCAAGGAGAGGGTATGTCATTCTCACTCCAGCCTCACCTGTACTGTTATGCTAGACTTTTCCCTCACATCCAAGGTCTTTTACTAACTTACATTTCATAGTTCTTTTCCCCATAGCTCTTTTTGAATTATTATTCCCTGAATGCTACTCCTTTACAGGCTGAGAATGGAGGTGCTGACACAGGCTTGTTATAAAGGGGCAGCTTTACCTTTCTCACTGGGTTGTTGGAGCCATTGCAGGACTTTGACAGGTTTAAGGAGTAAATCAAAAGGGTGAAGAAATTCTCATAGTCTAGGAATGGAGAGCTTTTGGACCAAAAATTAGTGAGAGAACATGCCCTGAAGGACAGCTCTCGTGCCTCACCTCCTTCTTGGCTGTCTCATGCTCAGGATGGTCATTATTCATCAGCATGGATATTGATACCGCAATGGTGTAACAGATTTCCCTGAAGATTTCAGAGCACTTTCCAGCCCCTAAAAAGAGCTTAATTGGCAGTTTATACTGTATTTCCCAGTTTTACAGAGGCCTTAATGTAGTCCTGAGAAACTTGCCCAATCTTGGGAGCAAAACTGGAATTGCAATTCTCAGTTGTCTCCTTCAACAACTACACACAATTCTCCCTAGCTGGTGTCAGACCCAGCCTTGTGACAACATGCAACCCAACACTACGTTGCTGTTTGTAGGGGCAGCTGCCAGCCATACAGCATCTAAGGCCCTAGTGCACATGGGCAGCTGCCTACGACGTCCTTCTGGCAGGGGTTGGTCAGGGCTTTCCAAGAGTCTGCATTATTCAGTCCATCTTGTTTTCCCTAGATCATTCACATGATGTAGCTGCAAAGGTAAGTATGACTGGTAAAGATATCCAGGCCAGTACAAACTGTGGGTCAATGTGCACTTGGCTCATACCAGGGTTAGCACAGGTCCATGTCTTCTCTGTCCATGAAATGATGCTTTTGTGGGACAATTTTTAGCAGTATCTTGCCTGTGGACAATGTGGATGGTAATGTGCTCAAGACATCCAAGCACATTTTTCTAAAATCTCCTGCTATTGTTACAGTAGTGGTAGCAGTGCCGAGTCTGACGTGGTCCAGTCACAGGGGATAAAACAAAGTGCTTTCCATATTGGAAGAACTCAGTGGAAGCTGCATTGTGTTACTTCAAGATAAAGTGCAGCCCTAGGGGAAAATTTTTTTTTTTTTTTTTCCTTATTGCTATTTATTTAGTACAGCAGTACCTGGAGGTCCCACTGAGAGTAGGACACCATTGCACTGGTTGGTGCTTCACATATACAGAAGAGAAACACATGTCCTGCAGTCTCTGTAGGGAAGGTACACAAAGGTCAGAAAGCACAATGGTGGCACAAAGGACTTGCCTAGGGATCAGCTGAGTTACCAGGCACAGAGTGGGGAAAAAACTCCAGATTTTCTGAGTCGCAGACCAGGGCTTGATCTGCTATTTCTCTGTGGCAGAACTAATTTGTTCGCACCGTGTTCTCTGGGAGAACTGTCACCATGTGAGCACCACCCTTTCCTGCACACAATTACCTGTGGGTTTTATTAAGAGTGTTACCTCTCAACTATTGTGGACAAGTATTTGCTGGTACATTCGCTTTTCTGTGGAAACTTCATGAATGATGTCTCGTTCCCCGTTGAATCAGGAGTTCTTCCTTAGGATCTAGCTGGTATAAATGTTTATGGGTAACTATGCACATTTAAATCCACAACAATGTGAAGCCATCCATCTGCAGAGAAAGACAGCTGCTGGTGCTCCCTGTAGCCAGCGCTCCTCTCCCCAAGGTAAAGCTGTCCGGCACTAAACTTCCTGGAAAATGTTTGCCTTTGGCACCCGTTCCAGCTAATGGCCAACTTTCACTGCGTGAAACCGTCTTCATTTCTCTTGGTGTTAAGAAACTATCCAGCTCCTCTCTTCCTTCCCTTGGCTGCTGAGTAGAAGAAGGAACAATGAAGTTGCTACTCATGTTCAGCTTAAACCGAAATGGAGTGAAAGGCTCCTGAGTGGGACACATGGGTCAGAATGGGTTGTGTTTGCGGTGAGAGGATTAATGTTGCCCCGTAACTGATGGATGTGTTCAGCCACCAGTCGTAGCTGCCGTAGCAGCTCTCTGCTACTTCAGGCCTGTCTTGCAATGGCTTTTGTGTGCTGTTTGCTCAGTGCTTTCCCTCCTGAGCCCTCTGTGACTTGTGATGACTTCTTTGACTTGTCCTGCTGCATTGAATATAGTTTTGCAGAAATTATTACCTGCTGCATTAAATATATAGCTTTACACAAATTATTACCTGAAAATAGGTTCTTTCATGCCATGCTGCAACTTGTCCACTGGAGTCTGGGCAGGTGTACTCAAGGCTCCACGGGTGGGAAAGGAAAGCTCTATTTTCCTCTTGTGATCTTTTCACTACTTTTTGAGGCAAATGTTCGTCTGTGATACTTAGTGCTTTATTTTCTCTACTTCATCTTACTCTGGTAGAGCTGAAGTAGTTTCTGGCTGCTTAATTTTGCTTGTGTAATTGCTTTACGTTACAATGTATTAATATGAATGTTTTATAAAATAAGGCCCCCGCTCTGCAAACACCCACACCAGTGTTTACTCCTTAGAATGAATTTTCTGCTGATAAGACCAGCGTTTCATGTCCAAACATAGATGCTACTCTTTCCTCACCGTGGCATGTATAAAGCAGAAAACTGAGTGAGGGGAAGAAGAGCCCCAAAAACAACAAACCAAAAATCAGGTTCAAACCCTACTGGCAAGAAGTGATTAAAAAAAATAATTGAGAGAGGAAACAGGGTAAAAATACTAGCCTCAGTCCCATGGTGGCAAACATGGAGGTGAGCCACTAACATAGACGTGGGGTAGCATGCTCAGAGGAGGATCGTGGGCAACGGAAAGAATCTTTCATGTCTTTCTGTCTGACGAGACAGCTTCGTGGCTGGAAAAGTTAGACATTTTAAGAAACAATTATGATAATTTCAGCATTTCTCCCACTTACTGACCAGCATTGTTGAGAAAATTCCAATATATTCTTACAGATTTGACAGAAATTACTAATTCTGGTTGCAACCTATTTGGGTTTCCCTTTTGTTTTGCTTCCCCTGTGAATTAGCCACATGCCTGCTAAAGGCCCTGCAAAATACATATTTATCCCAGTGAAAAGGTATGTTAGAACAGCAAAGTTTTTCCTCATTCTGTGTCAGAATTGTGCTGCTTTTAGTGAAGTTAAATCTATAGTTTTTCCGCAATTGCATGTAGATAGCTTCTGCAGTAGCAGCAGGCAGAGTAACTGCTTTCATCTGTTTTTACATGGGGTGCATGGGGGAGTGCAGTGCTGCCCACACGCATCCCTACTGTAGTCCCATCCCACAAACCCCACAACTCTGCTAATTCTGAGCACTGCAGAATTTGTGGAAGGAGTTATTTTATTTGTTTTCTTTTGGTTTTCTTCTCTGTGGAGGTTATTGTTGTTCAAGAATTGTAGATGACTTAGTTCCTTAGAGCTCCTTTGTCTATAAATTTCAAAGCTAAATGAAATCAGTGACTTGACATAAAAGTAACAAGTAGGCTACAAAACAAAACACATTCTTGCACAGTCCTGTAACAGAACCCAGGTGATTTCAGCATGAATATCTAAGTTATCAGCTGTTATTTCCTCATTCCAAATCTCATCATTTTTCTTAAATCATATTTTTGTGATTTATGTTTAAGTGAGTTTTTAGCCCTTGTGATTCTGAAGAGAAGGGATAAAAAGCATAGTTCTTCAGAGTAAAAAGAGGTGCCTAAATAGTGACAAATAAGTCTCATGAGCTGGACCCTACAGTACCTGGTTTGTGAAGCTCCCTCCTGTCTTTGGAGGGAGTTGTTTTGTGTTATGGGCCATGATTCTGCAGCTGGAGCTGTCAGAGTGGTTTTCTGCAGTCGCATGCAGCCCTTGCGCGCTTGGGGATCTGAACAGGAAGAGGTGTAATGGAATTAAAAAGCTTGTGAATGTCAAAGAGAAATGTGGAGCCTGAAAGAGATTATATATATATGTTTGTGTGTATGCATATATATGTATGTATACACATACAATTTTATTTTTCAAATGTCTGTAGGCTATAAGCTCTAGCGTTTCTTTACCAGCTTAGTCTGTTCTGTGTGGTACTTTTAAGACAGTCCCCAGTAAGACAGCTGAGTAATTTTATTCTTTGGCAAATAATAAGATCTTTTGCAAATGTTGCTCCATTTAGCAAACAGGTTCAATAGACAAAAAAAAGGCATTCTGAAAAATTCAACTTTCTGATTTTGACTTACTCTAAGTGAAATACTAGTGTTGAAATGAATTTTAAAATACCCAGTGACTCAAAGCAATTATGTAATTAATTTCCTGGTTAGGCTGCCAGATTGAAAGTCTGTGGTGTGAACCCCATCATTAGCTCACTTTGAATTTTCAAGCTACCTTTCAGACTTTGCCTTCATAATAAACAGTGAAGGTAGCTCGGCTTGTTTGTTTTTATGTGCACTGAATTCCTTTTACCTTGGACTGCTCAACCAGAAAACGCTGATGCTTCCCCTGGTCTATCTTCCTTCAATCTCTTCCCGAGTTAATTGCAGGAAATACAGGGAGGGATCACAGCCCAGCCCAGCCCCCCTCTTTCTTCTCGATATTGCTCTGTGTCTGCAACGTGGGGATCGGGGAAAGAGCACCTGGAGAAGGGAGTAGTGAAGCCTTGCTAAGAGTAGGAAGAACATTTATTTATATGAAGACAACCTGCTTTTTTTAAATCAACAGGTCTGAGACAAGAAAGAAACAGCGTCTTTTAAAAAAAAAAAAAAAATCATTGAAAAGCAGTCTAGAATAGCAGGTGATGAAGCCTGGTGAAGCAAGCCAATACTTTTGGAAATTCAGGACTTCCAGGGAAACAAGGCATGCAATTATTTTTGCCAGTCCCAAGCACTCAAAAATTTTAAGGCAGACTTTCCTCAAAAAAAAAAAGGTGAAGTTGGCTCAAAAAATTCATGAGACAGGATTTTTCATCTGTTTTTTACTGTCTGGTAAAGCAAGACAGAAAACTTCCAGTGAAAGTAAAATTTCAATCAAAAAGACTGTCTCACTTAAAAAAACAAAACAACAACAAAAAAAAAACTTGGGGAAAGATTTTAAAGCTGTTGGAATACTTTGGGTATTTTTAAACAATAGTGGTTTCAGAAGTGTGACAGAAATGGTCTATTTTGTTATTTTCTCAGTTATTTTTCTTGAAATTGTTTAGAATTAACACATTTTAAAAAGAAAAAGGAATTTGAAAATCTTAATGTAAACCCAAACCGAATTTTTTTTACTGTGAAGCGAATCATTTTAGATGTACACGGAATTAATATGGAAAAGGAAGGACTGTTTTTCTGCGTGAAAAGTTTTCCATTTGACTACTGAATTAACAAACCTATTTGTGATCCAGGTCTTACTTGGGTGCTTGTGTTCTTATTTCAAGTTTTGTGGTGGTTGTTTTTGTGTTGGTTTTATTTGTTTAAACTGAAGCACTATGCGTGTATCTATTACTCTGTTAGAGTTGTAGCTTTTTTTAACATAACCTTATGGCCAGCTATGCCAGTGCTGGACTAAACAAAAGATGAATGTTTCAGAAGACCAACAGTAAGATTTAAAAACTGGGTGACAATATGTGCACAAGGGGAGCGATGAGGGGATGCAAAGAAGCACAGCTCGACACTGCTGTGCCAGGGAGGGCTTGGGTGTCCCTGCATGCTCTGTGTGCAGCCTCTGCCCAGCTTTCTCTGAGCCACACAAAAAGCGAGTGACATCCTGCTTCAGTTGAAATAAAGGTTTTCCTTGCTGTGCGCTCGAGTTTAGCCAGTAGATCTCCCAGCTCCTTCTTTGTCTCGCCTATTTATTTTTTCTCATCTCTCATACTTGACTCAATCTGATCAGCAGTTGCAAGAAGGGTTAGCTATGTGCCTGTCATCTGGAGCAGCCTCACTACCACCTCATTTAATTTCTGATTTCAGTCTGATGTGCTTTGTCACTTGCCTATCTATCACAACTTTTCTCTTGTTCCTCTTGGTTTAATCCTTAGCCTGAGATATTCTGTGCTGGAGAATAATGCATCTATGTACCCCCACCCCCAGATGCTGTGCTACAAGCCATACTACTAGGAGTTCTCTTACTTTTTGTGTCTGGAATAGGCTGGGCAATGATAAATCCAGACAAATACTGCTGCTTTTATTGTCCGATTACGTCAGCGAAAGGCAGCTCTCAGGAATATAAACAGCCTGAGGCACACTGCCCTGCAGGTCACCTTGAAAGGATATCTTGTCATCGTGGCTGTACTGTCAGTCCTGTACATAAGCATTTACGCCAGCTCAGGTTTAACTTTATGCCTGTTCGTTTACGCCAGCTCAGGTTTAACTTTATGCCTGTTCAGGCCTTTTCCTGCATACATCTATCAGATGTACTTGTGGATGAGCTAAGATTCATTATAAAAGAGAAAATAGCGTCGTGGTTTTCACCTGCTGAAGCATTTTTGAGTTCTCGAAATGGAAGGAACAAAGGATCTATTATAGATGGAGAGAAAACGTCCTAACAGAGTGAGGAGGAATGTACTGACAGAGGAAATGAAATTACGTTCCTCTGCTTTTGAAATGTGTGGATAGAAGTAGCCAAAATCTTCAGTACAGGAGATTCCCTATGATTATACCACATGGAAGGTGGCTGCAAGATAATAGCATTTTCCCTGCTTATGAATTACTCCTTTTTTTGTGCAGGAGCAGAGTAAAACGGAGAGTGTAATTTTGCAAGCAGTTAGTCCTGGCTAAGCTGCTATGCCTTCCAAGTAGTTAAAACAGTAGGAGTCTTAATTCCCAATGAAAATTAATGAGACATAGCAGGTGCTTTTGAAAATTTTACCCATAAGGAAAAAAATTACAACAAATCTCATATTTCTTAGGAATGAAGAAAAGACAAACTTTTTAGGATTGGGGTTTTGTTTGTTTGTTTTCTTTAAATCAGAGATTGAGAAAGCCATCTTCACACTTTTTTTTTTGCAGTTACCTTTTAGTAATTCACTTCTGAAACAAGGTGCGGAATCAGACCGTCTGCTTTTTTATGACTCCAGCAGCACTGGAGTAGCATTTCTACTTGGTAATCTGCACTATTTTTTGAGGAGAATAAAGGTGAAAGCAGTTGATCAAGTAATTAAAACCAGATAAAGTCATGGAAGCAACACAGAAATGTTACTGTTGCAATTAGACTGCAATCTCTGTCTCTACTTCTTCTGTTCCCAGCAAAGCTAAGAGCAGAGGACTTGGCTTGTACCACTCCTGCCTAGGGCTCTGTGTTGGCATATGTGTATGTTTAGGAAGATCTAGCGGTTTAAGCTTGTATCTGGCCTCTAGCCAGATACAAGTAAAAATTCTTGAGAAGATCATCACATGGGGTTGTTGCAGGGAGAGTCATTTCTAGATTTGCCTCTCCCCTCATGGACAAACTTTGCTTGCAATTTCTTACTCCCTTAAAGTATCTTGTCTCTCCCATTGTAGGATGGGGCAGGTTTTTCTCAAGGGCAGGAGTCCTGTGTTCTGTTTCTCACCCGCTTCATTCTGTGGGGCTCCTAACTCATCAATTCCTCCACTGATGGCAGATGCAGAGCTCACTCTCTTTATTTTTCCCACAACCATGCCAGCTTTTTTCCCCCCATACTGTCTTTTACTCCTGGTATGTAATTTCTGAACTGTACCATCAACCTCCTGTTGCTCAAATACTCTCCTAAAGCCTGCTGTCATTATAGGGCAAATGCTCTTCCTTGCCGTACATTCCCTCTGAAATCTCTTCATCGCTTGGCCATTGAGTTTACCCGAGTACTACTTACTACCCAGGTGTCTTATTTACTGAAGATGCCCTGGAAGTGCTCTTTTGAACATTTGTTCCACTTCATGTACTTGTACGTATTGAAGCCAGAATAGTATCTTCTCACCCCGGAAATGGAGTAGAGACAAGTGAAATACGCAGACTCCCGGGAACAAGTCCACTGACTTCACAGTGGGGGTGGAAATGCCCATGGTCCTGAGATGATGCCTTTAGTATGTTGTGGTGAGGATGTTAAAAGCAAGTTAGAACAGACTGAGAGATGCTTTAAATTATGCCTGAGCAGCAGAGGCCCAAGCTTTGGAAGGAGTTTCCTTCATCTCTTGCTGGTGCCTTCTGGCCTTTCAGCTGTGTTGAACAGAATGCATCTGCCCACAACGCCATGGTGATTTCCTGTTTCATCCTTTCAAAATACTATCCATCAGGTTCTCATCACCATCAGTATCCAGAGCACCTTGCTGATTCGGTCTGCACACTGGGTCCTGCTTCGGCATTGCACTTATGTCCATCTTTGAGTATTTGCTGGAGAGAGATGGGATTGCTCAGTAGTTTGATCTTCAGCACACGTTTGACTGTTTTGAGTTGGGGTCTGGAGTCACTGCCTTCGAAACATCATTGTAAAAGAAGATGTGATCAAACATCTTGATCAAAAATTTGAAATGTTTAATGTTTAAAATGTTTAATTTGGCATTCCTAGCTACAGAATGACTGAAAAAGACTTTTATTTTTCTTTTTTCCTTCCTAAACATCAGTAAAGAGAAAAGTTTCTGTTCTTGGCAGAGATTTTGTGGGCCAACTTTCAGGGCAAAATATTGGTTTTTGAGTAGGGAATTCTAATGGAAAAGCTGAGCACCAAATTCACACAAGGTTCTTCTTAATTATAGAAGCCAAAAGCTCTTCCAGATGTCTGTCAGCCCAACATGCTAGATGCTGCCATCACTGGTTTTAATAAAAGCTCATATTCAGCAGACTTTATTACTGATTTACTGTACATTACTTAAGCCAGAAAATGTTTTTGCTCTAAAAAGCAAGCAAACAAAGGCCTGGTATTTTCATCAGTTGCACTCCAGCATGTCATTTACTGTGTTAAATACCATCCCATTTCCATTATTTTACTGAAGATTTTGTGTAGATTGCCATTGTTAAAACTGGAATTTCAGAAACTCTTGTGAAGTGAGAAATGCACGTGAACAAATTGGTAAATGGTGCGTGCAAAACAGGCAAAGCCACTAACAATGCAAACACATACATGATATGCACAACCAGACAGGTATGTCTGTGAAAAGTTACCTGTTTGTACATGCAACTAATACATACTGTAAAGAAAAATGGAAGCTGAAAAAAAAACGCCAGGAAAATGTTATAGAACAAATACAGGGAAGTGTGATATGACTTTGTGGATACAAAAGTGAAGAGAACAAAACCAATAGAAAAATCATCAGTCAGAGAGTAGCTAATGAAATCTCTGAACAATGATGTAATCAAAGTGCATTAATCATTATAAAAGATCATTTCCCTTTAAACATCTGCTCCCATTCACTTGGCAACAGTCTGGGCAGCGTCATGAATGATGGGGTTTTGGATTATGCTGAAGGGCATGTGTTATCTGAGAAACAATGTAGAACATCCCCAGCTTGATGGGGTCTGGGACAGCAGTGCTTTTCCTCAGTTCAGGTATAGCATTAAGGAAATAAAGGGGAAAAAAAATTGGACATTGCTTACAGTGGAAGGGAAAACCTGGTATAAAACTGAACCCTGCCTTCTCAGCCATGCAAAGAAAATTTAATGTGGTGCCAATGGATTCGAATAAAGTAATTCCTCTGGGAAAAGAGCCCCCGCCCAGCCTGGTGCTTTTAAGAGAGCCTTAGGAGCCACAGTTGCTTGTAGGAGAGACCTTGTTCCTCCCCACTGAGAAGTAAGCACCACAAAAGCCTTCCTGACCCCTTTCTCTGCGGCAGCCTGGCTGTACCAGTGAAAGAGTGAGATTAGCCGTTTCACAGGAGAAAAATCTCTTTTTTCCTCTGGCATAAGCAAAGTGTGCAGAAGAGCCATGACGATCCCTTACTGCCTGACAGTCTGTGGCTCTGAGGCATCTGCCTGCCTCCCCCGTGCCTGAGACTGCCTGTGAAGCAAATGCACATGTGCTTCGGTAAAGCCTCTGTCTGCAGGTACCAGTTTGGACCATAACTTGCTCCAGTGCTATTAGGACTGAGTAAAGTTCCTTGTGGGCTGTGTTTTATTTAGGGTTAGGTCAGGAGTCCTGGATTGCCATTCCATCTCTGCCATTGGACAGAGTCACTTAGAGAGGAATTTGTACAGCTAGGGACTATTTTTTTTATCCTTGTATAAATCTGGTACCTTGTTGCATTTCCATGCAGTTGGTAGCACGGACACTGGTTGTGGGCACAGTTGGTGGCCCCTGTGCCCCTGCATTTTTACTTCTCTCTTGCTGTGCTTTAGTGTCTGTGTCTAAGGCGGGGGCGGGGGGAGACAGGAGTTGTGCTCGTCTTACAGGGACACATCTGAAGGTGGAGCCCTTTGAGGCCCACTAGCAACAAAGATTCTCCAGCTGCAAAGCAACACTGATTTTTATGGTAGGCTTGTTTTCTTAGCAAATCTATAACACATAGCAGTTAGGGAGCATGGATCTCACAAGTGTTGGATTTAGAGTACTGTATTTCTACCCCATTGGTCATTTACTGCTGACTTAAGGTCTCCATCATGGCACATAATCAGGAAGCCTTTACCAACCTCTGGACTTGAGGCTACATTGGTGGTGAAAAAGCATACGCCCACATGGATTTCCAAGGGAAGCAGACAAGAGGAGCTCAGATCCCATCTGGAGAAAGGAGGACTGGGGCTGCGGACATTGTACATGGTTATGCCGCTTCATACCCGTTTTTGGCAATTCTGCAAATTCACAGAGGATGGATGCTTTTTCTGCTTGGGCAGAGTGCCTTTCCAGCTGTTAGGTGGGGAAAGTGAAAATGAACTCAGCTTTGGTCTTTGCTGTTCAGTTACAGGTAAAATACTTAGTCTGGTTTGTGCCTGTTCATAACAGTACTTACCCTCTTTGTAAGGGCTTTGTAAAAGTGATTGGAGAAATTCAGATAAAAGGTATGTGGTTTATTGTTCTCTGTTTCTCAAAGCTGGTAAAGTCATACAGTAGTATTTAAACAGAAAATCAAAACAAACTTCTTCTCTTCTCACGGAAGCGCATAGATTAGTATTGCAGAAGCCCAGCGTCAAGATTTCAGGTTTAAGTGCTGTTGTCTTTAATTTCATGATATTTTAGGTGTGCTATAGATTGCTACCAGCCTGTTGCTGCCATGCCATCTGCTAGCTTTATAGTCCAGCTCAGATAGGTCCCAGCCTGAGAGCAGGGGTGTGCCAGCTGGCTTTGCAGGTAGTGTGTTCAGTGCTGAGCAGAAAGGGGAGCCCATGCAGGCTGCAGCCAGGTGCCTTGAATCCGCTCGCCACCATATGCCCTCTCTCCCATCTGGGCCCTGCTCTGTCCAAGAGGACAGTTATGCTTTTCCCTAATAGCCCTAATTCCCCCCCAATAGCCTAAAGGGGACTGAAGTGAGGATGTACTCTATGTGGCTGCAGAAAGCGAAGAAGGACGTAGCGTCTTGAGGAGTCCTCTTCATCATTTGTTCTGGACCTGAGCCAAAAGCTGCAAAATACATTGGTGTAGTCTTAGAAAATTCAAATAGGTTTCCATGGCATTGTGTGTATTTTAAAAAAATGAATACAATAATTGACAAATTTAGCTTCAGGTTTTCTTTGGCCAGTGGGTTCTTCACAGTTCCAGCTGCAGGCATTGGTAGCACAGGAAACAAAGGCAGAACATTATGGGGGTAAAGGTGTCCAGGAAACCTGCCTTGCATAAAAGCCATCGTGCAGATATCTAATGTAACACACAGTTTCCTTACTGTACTCACTCTGTTGTCTTTACGCAAACCTGCAAACATAGTTATGCAAATCTGTGCACTTAATGCCATGTTTTGTATCCATCCAAAACATCCAACACTTCCAAGGGAAGCAAGCAGCTCTATTTCAAGCAAGTGTCTTTGGAGCCTAGTTCTGAAAAGGTG
Organism: Fulmarus glacialis; assembly: GCF_000690835.1. NCBI lineage: Eukaryota > Metazoa > Chordata > Aves > Procellariiformes > Procellariidae > Fulmarus > Fulmarus glacialis. Next base: position 21,527 of record NW_009211310.1, on the reverse strand, counting down.
TATAGCTGGAGTTAGACGCATATATTGAAAATGGTGGTATTCAGATGAATAGACCTATTCACGTTGCACATAGGGTCTGAGATAATGATTTAGTCGTTCTCTTTTCTGAACTGTTTGTGTAATGCATAGTTTGTAAGCTTTCATTATAGTGTAGGTCATGCACACACACAAACAAGTATGTTTTTCTTTGGAGACTCAAGTCCTATATATTGTTCATGTGAAATTTTCAGTTAAATCAGAGGTTATTTATGTGAAATGGACTGTCCTTGTATCACTGCCACCTAATGGTCAGGACATTGTAGCTAGGTGCCTGGTTTAGGTGTCCTCTGGAAAACTGATCTTATCACCAGTACTAACCTTATTATCTTGTAAGACTAGATAATGCTGTTACCTGCCCTCGACTTCATTTTCAGCCCATAATAGTCTGTTCTGGAGCCTCACTGGACACTGGTGTGTACATTCTCGCTCTGATGGCATACGAGAGATAAGGGAATTCAGTTTTCGTATGGCAAAATCCAGGAAGAAAGGGAAAGCATTAATGAGAGGGGTGTAATCTCCAAGGGAGCAAATACTTCATTTTAATTCAGCATTTCCCTTTGATGAAAACTTTAGTGAATGTTATTATGTGGAATTTATATGAAGCCTGGGTTTAGGTAATCAGCTTTAATATTTATACTCTTAGGGAAAAAATTGAATCATTAGTAAGCATGCATAATTAATGAATAAATTATATTTTTCCTTTGTTTTCCTTCAGGTATAAGGAAATGCTAGATCTAGTGATATCACCCAGCCTGACTGTAAATAGAGAGTGCCCTGACAGACTGAAGCTTAACCTTTCTAACATTTATGCCACGGCTCCAGATGACATAGAAGGTAGGCTGCCTCTTTTGCTTACTGTTTACTGGCTTTAGCATAATGTGTATATATACATGTAACCAAAGGGAACTGGCCACATCGAAGGCCTTTGCCTCTGCCAATTAGTTCTACAGTATAGTGAACAACTGAGATTTTTGAGTATTTTTTGTAGACTCTCCAGTTGTGACTGAATCCTTTAGTTCAGCAGTCCTTTAGTTCAGCAGTGGTTTGAATGCAAATGGAATTGAAATGTTTTCTATGTAGATATATATCTGTGTAGAGTAGGTGCATAAATATGCACATGTGCATGTATATGTTTGCTCTACTGGAATGATTACAGGTATAAAACGTATTTTGTGTAGAGCTGGTAGTTTTTGTTTGGACCCCACTAGAGGGGTGAGGAGCCCCAGTGGTGGCATGAAGGTGAGCCCTGTGCTTCGGTAGCTGTGCTGCTGCTGTTGGGGTGGGGAGCATTGGGACTCCCAAGCCCAACAACGTATCGTGCAGCCAGAAAACATTTTGCCAAAGCAGCCCCGTGCCCCAGTTTGCATCACTCTGAGATCATTGCTATCATCTCCAAATGGTTAGCCCTGCTGGCCTCTGGTCTGAAGTTTCACATTTGGCAGGTACCAAGGACAAATTCTTTCAGTGGTTGAGGCTCTGATGGAAATTTATCTGCTCTTCTCCTCCTTCCCCCCCATCATACTGTTCAAGTGAAGGAAACAGAAGAATGTTAAATCTGCTAAAAAGATTATTGGCAAGTGATGCAGCTGAACTAGTTCTTGCTAGTACAATCCCAGCTATTGTTTGCTGTGGTCAGGATCTGTCAGCCTTCCTGTTGGAGGGGAGTTAGCAAAAGGCACTGGCTATTATGTTTTAGTAGTATGTTAACCCTTCATTTATAGGCTCTTAGAAGCCAAGGAGATGTTTTGCTTGCATGTTTGCTAAGGCATTAGAAATTGCGTGATTAAATCACATACATCATGACTGCCTATTTACAAGAGGAGTTGAAGGGATAACAATCTAAAGGAAACATCCTTTTAAATGTACGTGTTTGCAGAAAAGATTAGAGCTAGAAATGATTTTTAAATACATCATTTTGTAAACTTCTTGGTGCGGGAACTGTTTATTATTATGCGATACAAATAAGAGCCAACATAGCACTTGTACAGTTGGACACCAGTTTGCTAGTGACAAGTCGTGTTGATACATTTCTTATAGAAATAATACGGTTATTTTTCTACAGAATGATCCCTGTGCTACCAAGATTATGCTCCTTCCCTTAAAAATACCTCTTGTTAATTTGAAGAACAGGAAAATGCTTGTGCATTTGTCAAGTCTCAGACTGCCAGAGCTTTTAATGCAATAAATGCACACAAACGTATGCTCTGTATTACACATATAGTTTTAATTTTAGCAAGTCTAGTTGCAATATTTACTTATGAAGATGTCCACATAGATGTCTGGCCTGCTGTTTTCATAGGTGCTTATCATGAGATGTGCAATTATATCAATATAATTTTCCAATGCACATTCTGCCTGTAGTCCTACACTTTTGGGTAGAAACACGTGTAGGTTTAACTTGCCTTTTTTTGGCAACGGCAGTACCATATTGCGTATTCACATGCAGTAAATCCCCACTTGGCATTCTTGGCAAACGTATTTACTCTGTACTTACCTCTTTCAAAAACAAAAAATTTGAAGATGTAATATTTTTCAAATAGAAAAGAAATTAAGCTTATGCTCAAACTGTCTGTTCTGCTGTTTTTCGAATGTAAAAGGCATTGCGAATTAAGTGAATTCAATGCAATTCTGTTTGGTAATGCAGAACAGTGTGACAGAAATTGTATAGTTTTTATTTTCACAATTTAAAAGTCTAATTTTCTAAACTGTTTTCTTTCAGGTAAGTCAAAGCAAATTTTTCAGAATGAGTTTGAAGTTGAGGCAGGTAAGCCCAGCTTTGAATTTAAAAATAATCTTTTTTTCTATATCTGTATGTGTAAATGAATATGTACATTTGTATAACACTATCCTTTGGCAATTTTAATTTTTTTTTTTTTTTTTTTTTTAACTAAACCTCTCTGCCTGTTGCTTGGGAAATAGGTTACTGTTACCCACATTTTATAGACAGAGGAACTGAGGCAGGATTGCTGGTGGGTTTTACTTTTCTAAGGTGTTTCAGGGTTGTAAGAGCGTGAAGAAGGAGTCCTTATGGTTTTGTTTCTGTCAGTGATTAGGTGATTCTGTTAGCGATTAGGGCTGTATAGGTTGCAGGATCCCTCCCCTGGCACACTCTCCTCCTGCCTGAGCTGTCCTTTGCAAATGGGTGAGTGCTCAGAGCACGTAGTGTCTGCAGGGAACCCTGGAAGAGGACAAAAGGGGTTCTAGCTGTGATATTTGCCCTTCTGCAGTGTTTTGGGGGTGTAGTCAGCCAGAGGGAGAGCTCTGGCAGAACTGGGGGACAACTTAGGAGAGGTGAGATCGGAAAGGGCCCAAGGCTTGAATTTGTTGTGGAAGAGGGTGCAAGGAGAG
>NW_009211310.1:0-18113 GCF_000690835.1 Fulmarus glacialis | reverse complement strand
CGGGTGATGAAAGTGTGTTTGATCACAGAGGCTGTATTTGGGTGAGTTTGTTCTGTTTCTTCTTCATACCCAGAGAGGAGAGGAAGGGGGGTGGAACAGATGTCCGGCATGGTGCTATGAAAGACTATTAGAGTCCAGCGCATAGGCTTGTGGACAGATGATTCTTGGGGTCTCTTGCTGCACAGATAGATGTACCCAATCTGGGTTTTTCTCTTAATAATAATAAGCAGCAGTGTTGATGCAGTCATGGCCAGCTCACTCTGAAACCTGTTCCCCTCAGACATCAGTGCCTTTTACTAGAGCCGCCTTCCCTAAAGCAATGATGCTGCAGTAACACTGCTCTGATACTGAACGTGAAACAGTTGGGAGACTCTTAAAGGTATGCATGGGGCAAGAAAGCAGTCGCAGTTGGGTTGCGAGCACTCGGCTGGGTGACAGGTTGCTGGGGAGAGAGCTGAGAGGCTCGGGAACATTACCGAAAAAAGGCTGTTTGCTTTCAGGTGCAGAGAAGAGTTCGGTAAGCACCTAAGCACAGACACCTTTACTTTCACATTTTTTATCTATTCTAACCTAATGTGTAGTTCTTATTAAACAAGTGCAATTATCCTGGAGAAGAGACAAAGGAGTACATGGATTTTATTTTTTATTTTGAGTAAAGTTATCTCTGAAAATTTCCGAGTTTGTGAAAAAAGGGCCTCCTTTTTGAAGAAAGGGTGCTTTTTAGATGTTTCCATCTTTTAATCAAATGTTATTGTTTCCTAGGAAATTCAACTCAGTCTTATTAAGCTCAGTGTTATGTTTTCTAGGAAACTTAGAATTTCAGTATTATTATTATAAACAGTAAACATTATACAAATTAACATTCTAAAAAAATCTTGTAATTAATAGTTTCAGTTTATTTACATATAGTAGACATTATATAAATCGACATTCTAAAAAAAGAATAATATCTAGTAATTAATATTTTTAGTTAGAACTCATGCACCTCCATTGGGGTTTTTCCATAAACAAGTGAATAAAGATAAAAATGCATTTTTTAATGAAATTTAGTTTGAAAAGGTATCAGATTAAATGTCTGTGTTTTTAATAATAGCTTGGTGTCACCTCCATGTTACAATGTAAAATGATAAAGCCATGTAAAATGTTGTGGAAAAGGGTTGTGTGGGAAAGAACAATTTCAAAAGAGAGTTAAATCAGGAACAACGAACATTTCATATGTGAGCATGTAGGATCTTTTTGGACATTCTCTCCATGTTTACAGCATAACAACCCATAGGACTATTTGCATGTATTTAGACTTTATATGTACTTGCATATTTCATTAAATAAAACACGCTTTAAATGTTTAATTCACCAGCTTACAAATAGCTAAACAAATGAAGTGGTACTGTTTTGGACAACTTCATATTGAAGATAATCCTTCTACAGCATTGAGGGTATGTCCCTGTCAATGCAGGAGACTTACAATGCTGTATTTTTAATATTTATTTTGATTTGATGTATTTTAATGAACATTAAAGAAAGTGAGTCATGGTCTAGGAGAGTACCAAAAAAAGCAAAAGGGCAAAAAGTACAGTGAGCTTAAATCACTTCAATAATTCATAGTAGTTGCTTTTATAGCCTTTAGCAGATGTGTCATCCCACCAAAGCCCAGCCTCATGATTGATATCAGTCCCATGAGAAGGAGAAACTGGTAGCTCAGTCAATCAGTATCACCCTCAGTTAAAAACTAAATCTATATTTATTTGTTGTTAAGTGGAGAATAGCTTTCTTATCTACTTCAGTTTGTGGAGATTCACTGAAAACAAAGTATTCTAATTCCTATATATTTTTCTCAAACCAGCAGTGGTAAAAACAGTGGTATCGGCTTGGCCATAGAACAGAACATGATGAAAATTTAAGACCCTTTAATTTTGTTTTCCAGGCAGCAGCAAAGCATCACCACAGTGTCCTCTCCATCTGTACTCCACGAAGTGAGTGCTCATGCCAAGTGCTGTAATTTACAGACTGTGTTTTGCTGAACAGCCATTTTGTGCAGACTTCTGTCACCTTAAAAAATATTTGCCTTAAGCCCATCCACCTGTTCCCTTGCACATCTCTGTCCCAATGAAGTAACTGGTTCTTAATCTTGTTAGATATGGAGTGAAAGAAGGTTTGAGGTACTGTGCACTGTACTTTCATACCCCTGTGAATCCAAACCTTATCAGTTTGAATATTGTTGTATTTATGAGTGACCACAGAGGAATATGTTGAAATGTCAGAGGTTTCCCATGACACTCGCTTGTTTGGCAAACTCAAAATGAAACATGAAAAATCATAGTGTTGATTTTATTTTATTTTTTTAACTTACACATATTTTCCACAGTCTTAAAGTCCCCATGCATTTAGGTAACTTAATATTAATAGCTCATATCGGGAGCTGTATACTGAAACAAACTTTTGCCCCATTCTAGTCACTTCTGAGTTCTCAAAAATATTCACCATCATACTTTGGGTATTATTTTATCAAAATGTCTAGAAATGTTCTACATGTGCTCTAGAAGATCATGTACAGTAACTATTGCCTTAGACCTTTTGTTTTTTTGTTCTGAATAGACATTATCCCCATATAGTGACAGTCCCGTCTTTCCCAACAATGGCAACATACGGACAGACTCAGTACAGCGCGGGAATCCAGCAGGCTGCTGCATACACTGCCTATCCTCCTCCGGGGCAGCCGTATGGCATACCCTCCTACAGTGAGTACTCTGACATCATGTTACCTTTGAGGACATCTGCCTCTTGCTCCTAGAAGAATATATTTGAAGTCTTAAGCTTTAGAATGAAAGGTCATTTCTGTCTTGGCAATGTTTTCTTCTTAGGCTTAGAGGAAAATCTGACTTTGTTAGGATTACTTTGAGCTATCTATCAGCTCTTGATATCCTGGGTTATGGTCTTCCAAACTAGGTAAGTTTGGAGCCAGTCAGCAGTAGGATATGAGGCAGCATGAGAAACTCAGATTCAGTAGGATGTGCCACTTAGGAGTAGTAGCTGGTGAGTGTTCCCATGTCTCACTGCCAAGACAAAGTCCCTTGCAGTAAATATGATATTTAGGTAAACTACATTTTGCCTTCCTTGATTCTTCCTGGGGTTTCAATGATACAAGCTACTTTAAGGAAAACTTTTTGTATATTATTATGGAAGAACCAAGACACAGGGCAGAATAAGACACGGGTGAAATGATACAGAGTACTTTGGTTTTGGAAGACAGTCCGTATTCAAATGGATGGTTGTTAGCTGTAGGTGCAGTAGACATTTCTAACCCCAGTCAGCTTTGTTCCCTGCTTTCCTGCACAGCCTTGCCAGCAGCTGTGGGGAGATGGTGCTGGGCAGGAGCAGCTGGGGAATTCAGGCAGGGGACTAACTAAACTAAAAGCACTCCTCTCAGGGGAATGCCTGGTAAACCAAGTGTTAAGAGCGTCCTCAAACTCTGCATGGAAATACTGAGCTCTTGAGGGAGCTGGGAAGTTCTTTCCACTCCTGAAGACCAAAGAGAGATTACTCTTGCTTAGGTACAGCTCTCTAACATAAAGCTTTGGGCCCCTTATTCCCAGCTGATCCTGTGAGTGCTGTGTCTTGCAGCATTAAAATGGCTTCACAGTTCTGTTTCCGCTCCTGGTTTCTCTTGTGCTCTTAAACACCTTCATTTGCTTGGCAAATACAGTATCCCTTCCCAACAAGAAACTTTTATACAGCCATTGACAAGGCTTTTACTGAAGGGGAATTTAATGCAATGGTCAGGGAGGCCAGGGAAATGGGCTTTGCAGAGCTGAAGCTCTACCAGGATGAGAGGAATGTTTTGAGACCCTTTCCTGGAGCTACTTATGTGTTTGCATCAGCTGGCTGATTTCCAAGGCAAACTCTGAACAGTTGTCCTGTTAGAGCAGGTGAAAGTAGAGCCATTTGCTACTGCCTAGAGTCTTTAGGGCATACATGTGTCAGGCCCATATGCTGCTTATAAATCCTGTGGATGACCTCTTAGCATCCTTGAACAGTGATTTGCCTCCCCCAGCCCATATACCCTCTCTAAGATACTCAGCACAGCATATGAAAAACTCCACCTGGCTGACAACCAAGAACAATGAAGCAGTATTGTTTTTAGGCACAAAAATAAAACTCCGCCGGCTTCTAGACAAAACAGAACATTGTGTGGAAATTAATTCGGTGCTAAGTTATTTTGCTGTCTAATAACAATTTTTAGACTTCCAAAAAGGCCCATTCGTTGAAGATTAATTGTAGCTGGGGTAGGTTGAATGCTCACATGTGGAGTGCTGATGTAACTGAAAAGCATGGGATGTTATGAAAAGCAGTTTCCCCGTGCACACTCACAAATCCTTTTGCTTCCCCAGCAGTAATGGAGCCAGACGCTTGCACCAACACATGTTCATTTACTGTCCAAATAAACTTCCTGCGTTTCACAATGCAGCATTGTCATCTTGTTGCTAACTTATACTCAAATTGCATTGCAGCTATTCTCACCTAAAGCTAAAAGAAGTGATTTTTATTAGAGAAAACATTATCTGGGAGAACTTATTCCCAACCTGAGCAAATGCAGACTTGTTGCTTTTAAGAGTCATTAAGCTAGAAAAGAGCATGTTTGGCGGAAGGCACATGAATTCGACTTGTCTTTTGGCAAGTTTGCCTACAAGTGCTAAAAGATGACAACAGCCTGGGAAGTGTATAAATCCAAAGCCAGAACATCAACAAGGTCTTTGTTTAGTCCCAGCACTCAGGGTGTGTCCAATGGCCGTTTTTTGTTTTGTGCAAATAGGCATGCAAAGGAGGGAAGGATCACGCCCAAAGGGTTCATAATAAGACGCACCTTTCAGCTGTTTATTTTAATAATACAGCTGTACAATCTCGGCAGCATCTCAGAATAAAATATCAACCCCTTTCACTACCAGCAAAGGTTTCATCTTGCAATGTTTAATTCAGCTATTGCTGTTTCCCCTGTAAATTGTCAGTTTAATTGCCTGATTTTTAGTAATGAAAAGATTTTTGTGGCTTCAGGGCTTACCTATTATTTCTGAACGGTATGTTATATCTAACTGAATAGATGATAATCCTCCTGTATGACTTGACAATAAATATTTTGCTACCAAAGCTGAAAATATAATGCAAGTAAAAGATAACTGTTGAGAACAGAAGTCTTGAAGTTATTTTGTTGAAGATCCTGTTGCTTTGTTAATCATTGCTTGCATCTGATAACCGTTCAGAAAGTTCATGAGTCAATGAGTTCATTTAATTCTAAAACAAAACTATTTGTTCAGAAATTGTTTTTAAAAACAATATTATTCATGGTTGTTTCCCCATCTTAGCAAAAGTTCATTCAGGTGTGGATACAGGATGTAGCTGACAAATATTATTTGTGATGAATTTACTTGACTCCATTATTTCAGAGTTTACCTGTTTGGTAATGCAGATAATTAAGAAAAAATATAAGAAAGTGTAGGAAACAGTTTATTAGGTTAAAATCTAGCTGAAAAATTGTTAATTCTTGAAGTTGCTTTTTTACACCTTTATGTGACAAACACATTCTGCTCTTGGTTCCTACTATATGCCTCAAAGGCATCAAAACAGAGGACAGCCTGAGCCATTCCCCAGGACAGAGTGGGTTTCTTAGCTACGGATCCAGCTTCAGTACCCCGACGGCTGGACAAGCACCGTACACGTACCAGATGCATGGTGAGTACAGCTTGGTGCCTTGCAGGATGTGCTCTGAGAAGTCAGAATCCTATATACCCCCATATTAGACCAATTCTTCTTCTTTTGCAATTACAATGAAAAGCTTAGGTATAAGCAGTCAGGGTAGGGAAGGAGGTAAGTCTTCATAGATCTGTTTTGCTCATCAAGGAATTAATTTCTGGCTGAGGTACTGGATTTAGCACTAGTATACCCTAGAAGAACTTCACATATGACCAATACAAGCTTTGCCTTTCTGCAGAAACTGTGTCTTCTTTTTTTTAATTAATTTTGGGACTGCATACCTGGGATGATTGTGTTAGTGTAAATTCCTAGATTCTGAGTGGAAGTAAAACAAAGGTGGTTTTACACTTCATGCAAGCAGTAATGTTAGTATTATGCTTCTGCCCTATGCTGTCCTGAACAAACTGCTCTGTGGTTAAACTGCTGTATATTCTCTCCGCTAATTTTTTTTTTAAAAAGATGATATCTTGATACTAAAAAAATATTTTTTACTGTTAAGACATAACTAATACCTGCTAAGATACATCTGCCTGTTTTAACTCCCAAAGTACCAACATCATTAATTACCCAGATATTACTGAGGTAAGGTTCAAAAGAGCAGAGCTGAAAGCAGCTGTTTTTTCCTCAAGGTTACTGAGCCAAGATTTAGTAAGTTTAGAATAACTTTTATTGTTGTCAGAATGATAACTAATTATAAAATAATCAGTTGGATTCCCTTAAGGCTTCAAAGATAGTGCCTTGTGCTCATAGTTTTATAACACTTCGTTTTGTTGTACAACCAGGAAAGCCAAAATATACTTTTATTTCTAAAAATAAAATTTAAAGTTCTTTTCCATTTGAGAAGCTGTATGAAACACCAGCTCTCAGGAGATTGAATGTTGACTTGCCAACTCCAAGAAGGTCATGAAAGGGTTTAAATCTGAATTGCCAAGAAGTGTGAAGTAAACGAAAATGGTGGAATTTCATTTGTGATTCCCTTTAGCCCATTTCTAGCATGGTATTTGATTTCTTTGAGCATTTTGGTGCTGTTGGTCAGAAACCTGAACTGCATATGGCAGATTTTCATTATTTGGCTGGTATTCCATGTGCTTTTTCCTCCAGTGTGTACTGTTCCTGATCTTCGTGAATTATGTTGATTTTTATTTATTTATTTTTTAATTTTCCTGGGACTTGCTGAGTCATTAAGCATGAATTGGAGGAGGAGTACTAAAATTTGGATGTACTCTGTGTAATCTGAATTTAAAAACACCTCTCCAGGCAATCCTGCAACGAATGATGATAAATTCTAACACAACAATAGCAGATGAGAGGAACCATAGCATAACCATTTCAGCTTTATCAATCATTTTACATGCAAGAAGAATAATGAGTATATTCTGAGAAATAGATTATGTCCTTAAAATGTCACTCCATCTCTGTGCCTCCTCCTTGGGTCCCCTGGGAGTGCAGTTTCATTCCTCACCTAGAGGCCTCATATTCTGAGTCCACTTCGGTGTTTCTATTGAACTTGAGTAGTAGAAAGTAAAGATTAGATTTTGTCTTCTGCTAAACCTCAGTGCACCTGCATTTGAAAGAGCCTTGCATTAAGCATGAATTGCCATGAGTGCATGAACTGATCCAAGCGTTAAAAAAAACATTTCCAAGAGATCAAAATGCAAATATTCTTGGTGTTTCTTAGCAAATATCTTCATTACTGTCAAAGATGTGACAGTAGCACAAATGGACGTACCTCAAGTAGCTTAAAATTACCCAATTTATGTGCTGATGAATGGGAAGAGTCAGGAAGCCCATCAGCCATGCAGCCTAAACGTGCTGCACCCTTTCCTGCTGTGGCTATACATATCCAGACTCGCTAGTTTAAAAGCAGCTCAGGTACAACTGCAGCAGCTCTCCTAGCAGCAGTGCTAGTTCATCTGTACCACATGCACAAGAGCTCTCTGAGAGGCTGTTTCACTGGAAGAAGAGGGAAGGCAAATGCACACAAGGATAAAGCTCTGCCTTTGCTTTGTCCTTCCCTCAGAGATTTTCCAAGGGTTGGAAAACCAAAGAGAAATTGCGTGGCTTTCCCAAGTTCTCGTAGAAGCCATGGAAGGGGAGAGAGATCAAGTCTCTCACTTCGCTTTTTGATATTGTAGGGAGTCTTTTTTAAAACCTCTAGGCAAAATGCCCTTTTGTGTCATTACACTTAGCTATGCCCTTTGCAAAACCGTCAATTCTCTCAATTTTTCTCTGTGAAAGGTAGACAGACACATCCACTTCTATTTTAAGTCTGAGAGCAAATAAAATCCTAAACAGTTATGAAAGCTGGGAAACAAGGTAAAACCCATTTTATTCTAGAAACTATTTAAGAAAGCTGAAGGCTGAGAGGTGACCCTCTGCTGAGACTTCATGTGCTAGTTCTGTCAGAGCACATATCTCTAACACTAAGGTGGTTTTGTGGCTTGAATCCCTCAGGGGACATGCTGGAGACACCTGGGTTGAACGTGGCACAAAAAAAAAACCCCAAAAAACCATAGCCTATGTTTTTCTTCTGTCACCTTGACTCCTACAAGCTTCATCTGTCCTGCTCCTAACAGGAGTTCAGTTCGTGGCTTCTGTTTTGTTCCTTGAACATACCGATCTTGTCTTGAGATTGTGTTACACTGTCAGTAGTAGAAGTCCTCTCTTTTTAGTAAAACTGTGGCTTGAAGTTACCAGCAATTGTAGGTACTGGAGAGTCACAGCTTTGTCTGTAGGCTGAAGTGCCAGGTCTGTGCTCTCCCGGAGTAATAGCAGCCATGCTGCCTCCTGACTAACTGCTATATAGTTAGATACTGATGGCTGTAACACCACTATTGACAAAGTATTGGCATTTTCTTTTGCTGCCTTGGAAGATCGGTGTATTCCTGTCAAGGTTTCTGTTGGGTTTTGTTTCGCCAGAACACAGCTTCCACAGGTGCTTGGTGTCAGCTTAGAAGCATCTGAGCTGTTTGAGAAGGCAAACTCTTGACTCAGTGGGACTCAAGTTTTTAAGATGGCCCCTTTGTTCCATCAAGAGGTTTAGACAAACAAATTTTGTGCATTAGCAGTTGAAAATGTTACACTTGCAAACAATAGTGACACAACCACGTGTTGTACCAAAACAGGCTGGGAGGAACTTCCTGCATATGTGTATGAGCATGAATGTGCCCAAAGTGCTTTCAGGTAATGTTCCTTAGGACGATGCTATGGTATTAAGTGAAATCACTTCTTTTCAGATTTTTATGTCAGGAAGAACATTTCAGCCAGCTCACTAAGCCTTTAACGCAAAAGAAAACAGAGAAAAACAGTTTCTGCAAGTGGCAGGTGCTTACTCCAAAGCAAAGCGAGTAGGAGTAAATGTGTCTTCCTGTTGTAAACAAATATTTCCACCCTTCTTCTCCTTGCTCATGAGAGGAACAGTCTGAAGCTCCCTGACCGTACGGTTTATTTACCTTGCTGAGTGCTAGTGAAAGGTTTGAGTGAGAAGCCAGGAGCCTTCCTGTGCTGAGTGCTACCGAGGAATGTGTGCTCAGTGCTTTCCCACGCCACAGCACTTGGGGGCGGGGAAGCGATCGCACTTCTCCCTAACGCGAGCAAACAATTCTCCATGCTGCCCAGCTCCAGGACCATTGAGACTTTCGCTAAGTTCACATCAGTCCTTTTGGTCACCCCGTTGCTGACCCAGGCAGGGACTCTGGGTGATGGGCTAAACCAGCTGAAAAGAGCAAATTTGTATTTACATGTTTTTATAAAATCAAATTTCAGGGGGACTTTAAGAGTCAAGCTCTTAACCCCTACTTCAAGGACAAAATGTTTATTGCACTGCGTTGAAAAAGAGATCTTGAAGAGGGTGACTTCCGGGGGATCCGCAAGGAAAGGTATCTCCAGGAGAATATGCTGCTTACTTTTGTATTTTAAAGTGTGAGCAAAAAATCATTTTCTTAAGCTAAGCTCTGCACGTATTGTAAGATGGTAATAGCTCAACTGCATAAGTGAAATAACTTTGGTATTGTTTGCCTCCATTGAGAACCAGCTCCCAGAGCAACATAGTGAAGTCATCTGCAGGCGGGCGTGGGTGGTCAGACTATGAATCTTGAGCAGATTGTGCAGCCTGTGCGATTCCTCCTCACTGTCCCCTCATTGATGAGTTACATGGTCCAGCCAGCAAATAGGCACCCATCATAGGTGTGTTATGCCAATCACCAAGAAATAAATGACCTCTTGGTTGACAAATACTTTGTCTCAGAGGGCTCTAAGACAAATGTTCTCCTTTACTAAGTGCCAACGTAGTTGGTACTGGTTTGTTTGCTGTCATGTTTCTTTGGTACCAGCATTAACTCTGGCTGGGATACATGTGTCGGGTTGCAGCCTCACCTTCCTGGTGGCTGTTGTCAGTAACGTAGTACTTCTGAAGCCAAATTCTGCTCTCATTTAAGTCCGTTCGTGTTCATTACAAACACAGATGATGCAGGTGTAATGGAGTAGCATTCAGCTTTTCATCTTTAATTCCAATTATCAACTGTATCCTGGTTCTTGAGCAAGAACAGAGTCCACTAAAAAGCAAGAATGAGGATAGAACGTTCTTTTGGTCATTAAGCATGTAAAAAAAAAACAACCCTATTTTACAGCCAGCCAGAAGGGGAAATCTATTTTCATGCTTCCCTGGCATGAAAATAAATTAAATGTGGAAGGGTTTATAAGCTAAATAGCTAATGTAGTATGTCACACACATATATAAATATAAAAGACGAGATTGGCAAGTTCCATAGCTCATAAAAATGACTTGAAATTATATCACAGAGGTACTATAGATTGAAATAATTATTTTAATTGCCATGTAACAGTGGATATGATAATGTATCATCAGACTTTGAGTAACATTCAAATAGACTGGAATCTGCTATTCACTTATTTACTCTGAAGGAGTGACTTTTTTTTTTTTAACCAGTGCTCTATACAGTGTTGTTTCGTGTCATTTTTGTATTTACAAAATTAATTTGTTTCATAATGAAGTGAAGATATTTGAAATATGCATGTGACCAATCTGGGGATGCCACTCATTTTTACAGTCATGGATCGGAACAGGAGACAACAGCTTACGTTAGATTTTTGTCTTTAAAGTGATAAATTTGTAATGCTGGTAAAGAAATGTCGCTTCAAGGTCTGTGCCATTTCATGTAAGTGTACAATTACAGCACCAAATCCCCAAACAAGATCCTAGGCTAGATGTTAGAAGTATATTGTGCTTTTTAGCATACATTTTTCTAAGTTTACATTTTCTGGCAATTAGCAGTTCAGTGATTTGCTCAGACTTTTGGTAAAATTACTATTCAGTAATGAAATTGAACATAAGACACAAAGATTATATTCAACTTCTGCCCCAGAGAGCTTACCATCTTAAGTGGCAATTGAGGAAACTGCTTGTTGTTGCTGAGGGTGGGGGAGAAATCTTTGGAATATAAGAAACTTACCATTTAATGAGCAACGTAAAATACAAAGAGAAAACTGTGCCAGCACATTAGCTAACATAGAAAACCATCAGCTATGCAGAGAGAGCAATAGCAGCCAGCTTATAGAGCATTTCCTGTGGTCGCATGAGCATGTGTTACCCCTTTATTGCACATCAGGCCATCTCTTCTCAGCTTGTCATTAATTCCTACACAATGCCTTGCTCTTCAGTTATTATTGCTAAAATGACAGCTGGTATGAAACTATGAAGTTGCACAACAGTTAAAACTGTGGCCAAAGACCACTGTGGATACTGTCGTTGGGCAGGAGAAGATTTGACCACTTTTTTTTTTTTTTTTTTTTTTTAAATATCCAAATCTATCTACCCACAAAATACTTTTTACATTACAAAGGAAAATTCAGTTATGTAACAGGGATAACTTCTTTGCCAAGGAATTGGAAAGCAGCATTGAGTTCAGTACGGACATAAATTTGGGGCCAAAGACCTACGCAGTGAAATTCTTTGCTACTGCTGAGCATTTGTTTTCTTTGTAGAGTCCATTCTGATCAGCTGTCAAATAATGAATGAATAGAAAGCAGCATTTCTTTCGTGCAACGCTGATTTGAAATGGACTAATTATATATGTTGCTTATGTTTGTGGAATGAATTGCTTATGAATTGTTCTCCTGGCCTGAGACCAAGTAAAATCTGAGTATTTAATCAATTGAAATGTTTTGTTATGCTGGAAACATTTTGGCTCTTGTTAATATCTGGATAATCTAGACAAATTTTGTTCCGAGAGATGCCTGAATTTCTTGCAATTGTGTGTCAGTTTGCGTGTTACATATTTAATATAAGCCCATAAATATCTATTTGGCATGAATAGTTAGCTCTGCATGCATGAAGGAAGTGGCATGTTTAATTTTAAGCTTGATTCTTTAAGTACTTAGTGATGAAATGTGTGAGAAGGGAAATTTCAATCTACACTTGAGAAATGTGGGTCACACTTTGGCATACAGATAGTGAATCCGTCTGAAGTCCCAGTAAATACAGGAGAGCCGAGAGCATGTTCTCAGCAAACTGTCACTCAGATGCCTTAGCTTCATAAAATTAAAACCTCAGTAGAAAATGAGTAGTCTCTTTCAAAAGCTTCTGCTTCACAGCTGGTTTGCATTAGTTGCAGTCTAAAACTGTGGCAGCAAAGCTGTGCTCCATCAGCAGGGAGAGGCCTCTCTTCAGGAGGGGTCAGACCTCACTTTTTACAGTGTAAATACAAGGTTCCTCAAAATAACAGCACAGTCTCCCTTTCAAAGATTTTTAAACACCAGGGGCTGACCATGCTACATTTACTTTGTTTTAAAACGAGCTGTCTTACAGGAAAAGGAAGCCAAGGGGAGAGGCAAAGGTGTTGACAATGATGCACTGTAAGCTGCAAGGATCTGTGCTACTGTTGTCCAAGGAGAAAGCCCTGCTCTAACTTTCCCCATTTACTGCTTTTTTGAGGTTCCATTCAGAACTCATTCCTTGGTCATTATTAAACAACGAGGGAACTTGGGAAGAGGATATGCTATTGGAAGGAGTAGACACCAGGGTGGATGGTCCTGAAGCTAGGGGAGCAAATGTGTGTTTGCAAGAGAGAAACGGTCTGACAAATCATCTGTAACTTCTGCTCTGTCTGGGCTCATCAGGGGTTTATTGTCAAAGTCTTTGTCCCTGAGGAACACCAGGGTTTGTGGTAAGACTTAAAGCTTGTGTGGGGACACAGGTTCTCATGGCTGAATAGCACCCATGGAAACTCAGAAGTAATGGCAAAATGTTATTAACTGTAGAGATGATGGTGGTACAGCCAAAACAAAGGAATCTTCTCTGAGACAGAGCATTTACTTTGGAGGTATCTCGCATCTGCTGAGGTGCTCAGGAGGAGGTTTCACCAGAGGGATGTGTGGAGGAGGGCTCTGCCCACACCCAGCTGCCTGCTGTGAAGAGCTGGCTTGCACTTCATGAGGTTTCATTCTTCTAGTTTGTTTCCTATGTTTCAGAGTGTCTGTCCAAATCTCTATGCTTAAGAACTACTGCAGGTAGTTTTAGAAGGATATGTTTTGAGTGTAAGACAAGTCATTGGTTCACTGCAAGAAGTGTTGGATAAAATTCTATGGTTGTCCTGTACAAAAGATCAGACTTGATATCCATGAAGTCTAGCTGGCTGGCTGGGTGTTCACGCTGAAACAAAATGTATGAGTGCTGCCCAGTGATGGTGGTGATGCTGTTTGTACATCATCGCTGCAACTATGGGCCTTGTTCATGGATTAGGGTAGATAAAGAGTTAGGAAAACTATAAAGGAAGAATAATAATACTGATCTGCATTAGAAGCGGTAACTTAAGCATCTTGGCCTCCTACCCAGTGTCAGAAGTTTTGGAGAAATTGCAGAAAATTATTATTTTGAAACATTAGTTTTGCAAATATTTAGGAGGAACTCTTTCTTCAGTGTGAAGAGCAGTATGGGAGGAAGCTTGAGAGTTTTGTTTGGCTGTCTGTCATCAGGCTGGCAGAGGATGGCATCAGGGAGATGGAAGCAGGCATGACAGTCATGAATGAGAGAGAAGCAATAAGGTAGGGGGGCAATAGTGAAGGGACTGGATAAAGAAAATACAGTTTGTGTATAGTATGATGAGGAAGCGGGAGCCAACAGGGAAGAAAGGAGTGACGTTTCCCTAACCTGCTGCTTGACTATCTTGGGAGCATTTGTGGAGGTCAGATAGAATACTCAAAACATGGATTAATGATAAAAATAGGCACTTTTGTAGGATGTTTAAAAAAAAAAAAAAAGCATAGGATGGTAACAGCTTGGGAAATTATGAACTTGGCCTTGATTATTCAGCTTATAGTGCAGTTGGCATACAATATGCTAAAATGTTACAGAAGCTTCACTGAATAATTGATTATTAGTATACCTAATAATGTTTTCTTGAAAATATCTAAAAGGCAATAGAAGAGCTAGTGTAAAATTACATATAAAAATCTATATCAAGAAACATCATACCTGCATAGTTAAGCACTTGAAAGTTAGGAAACATCAGATTCACAATACTGGTGCAGTATTTGTACTGCTTTCTGTTGTATCTGATTTCCAGTCATTGTGTGAGGTAATGCTCTGGTGGAAAAAATAGAATGCAGTCATACGATCAAAGACTGTGGTGATGTTAGTGGACAAATAAGGTCTGACCCTGCTTCAGTTAGCACAGGCTTGAACTCAGGAGTTTCTTAACTGCTGTGCTGGCATTGGATAACGCTCTTGCATGGGCTTTTTAATATGTGATTTGGATGCACTTTCTATTTATATTGGCGGGGTTTAAACACTGAAACTTCTGCACTACAATACTGTGACCTCTACGAGAATACCTGCACTGTCTGAAGAAAAGTCCATTGACAGTTATTAAAGATAAAAAGAAGAGAATATAAACTTAGCTTAGAAAGTCTGTAACTGGTGGATTAATTGAAGCTGACAAGGCAATACTAGGGCAAAGATCACTCTGCTTTTGTCCTGTTTCTTATACTTTTCTCTGAGCATCTACTGTTGGCCACTGTTGTGTTTTTTTTCCTGGAGGCACTGCAGTACTGAAGCAGTGCATAGAGAAGCTGGAAAAGCCTTGGGGCAAATGCCTGGCTCTAGAGTGTTCAGTAGAGACTTACCATGATCCTAAGTGACGGGTCAAAGAGTGGAGACACTCTGCCCAGATCGCTCTTTTCTTTTCCATTGGTATTTAGAGATTCACCTTGCTCAAGGGGAAGGGAGTTGCTAAACGTGTGGTTGTGCTTGCAGGCCAAATTTTTTATCCCCAGTTGCATGACAGCAGATGTTAATAGGGCTAGTTAGATTTTAATTCTGACCTGGGAACTGGAATCTCGTAGCCACTAAACAGCACAAGAGGTGGCAAATCCAGCTTTCCTTTATCATGTCTTGTTATCTGTCAGTGGAGGATTGTGTCCAGGATGAAATTGCAGCTGGAGGAATCTTTAATCTTTGGAGTCACCCAAATGAAGTCAGTTTTGCTGGTCGTTTTTTCAACAAGGGATTGATTGCACAGAAACAGTCTACATCATTGTTGTAATGATGTTCACTTTTTGGCTCAAAACATTTCCTTGTGATTTGTTTTTGAAGACAATCCAGTGTGATTTCCTTCTATAGCTGCAGCATCATTTGATAGGAGTGGTTAAAAGGAACACTTTCTCAAAATATAATAAAATTTAATTGCTTTCCCATGGTTCAAATCCTGAGAGTAAATATAAACCATCCCAGTACTTTCAACACCATTGTTGAGCTGGATTGAGCTATACAGGTGACCAGGCTCAAAAGGATGGTAAAAGCCAGGCCCTTAAAACTGCTCTGGTCATCACTTGTTAAAGCTCTTTGAGGCTCTGTGGGTTGAGTACTCCCAGAAGCAGGCAGCAGGGGAAGAGCTTTGACTCAGAAAAATTGTACCATATAATGTGTTTTATATCACCATTCAGAGCGCCCGCAAACACCTGGTCAGGCTAGCAGGAGTGAATGGGATTGTAGTGGGAGACAAATGGATATATTTAAAATGGGTTGTGTATCAGCAAGTATTATCTGCAGGAGGTGTTCGTATGCTTCTGGGAGCAACGTTCTTTAATAGACACTGCTGATGTCAAGTGCTGTAACATTGCAGAATCATGCTTTTCATCTAGGTTAATATAGTGTGCTCTTCCCTATACTGTATGAGCCCTTCCAGACAGAAATACAAGACTGTTTTTGGGGAAGGGTTCATTATGCCTAATGGCAAACAGTTGAGCAATATGCTGCAAAGTACATATGGGTTGAGTTTTTCTTCTCCTTTAACAGGTCAGATAGTCTTGAAATACCTCCACAGCTGACAGCCATGCAACATTTTATGAGTTTTCTTGCCCAATAAATGCAGGCAGATGTTGTAGGATTTGGAACCTTACAAGGCACTGGAGTATAGCTGGTGGGAGGTAGTTTTGATGAGTGCTTAACCTCTCAGTAAAAAAGTAGCAGCTTGAAGAAGGCAATATTTACTGCAGGAAACATTAGCTTGTCAGAGACCTAAAGCACTGCAAAGAACCTTTCTGAATGACCATGCAAGTCTTCAGCCAGATGTTCTTCGTAGCATAGAGTAATGCACACTCTGCTGGGAGTTAGACTAAGGCCTTTCCTTACATCACTCACAGTCAACATTGTTTCCTGTAGGAAAACAGCTTGCCAATGTAAGAATACACAAGCCATTATATGCAAGCTTGTAAAATACCATGCAATTCAGCTGAACCCTGTAGGCATTTATTTTATTAGTGCTAAGTGGTCAAATAATCCTTTGAGAGAACTCTCTCTGGAACCGCTGTGTGATTCATCTACCAAGTTAGAGGAAACCCTTGGATCTAAGCTTCATTGTTCTATTTCAAGCACATTCAGAAGTGCCCATGGTAGCCACCCTCTGAATACCCTCATCTCAGTCCAGTGTTCCATCTTTTGAGTGTTCATGGACTCACAATTGCTGCTGGCTACCCAGAGAACTGTGATAAATGCCCTGCTGTCCACCTGTGTTGAACCTGGCTATCTCCTCTTTTGATTGTTGAGTATTACATTGAATATTGGAAGTGTAAACCATCTGTTCTTCTAAATATAGCAGCATATTCTTTTTTGAGCAGCACAGGAGACTTGGAGAACACCTCACTGATGTCAAGGCCCCGCTGACCTTTGAAATGCAAGGACGTAAACCTGATTTTCAAAGCTTGCTGTGGTATTGATCTGAACTATAGCACAGGCCCATCCTGTCTCTGTAATCACAACTCCCTAAGACCCCAATATTCCTATGTCGTACTGTGTATCCATAAGCTGAAAGAAAACTTCTTTTAGCAATGCCAGAGCTTAGTTCTGAAGATACTGAAAATAACCATGAATATTTCCTTATTTTCTTTACTTGCTCTTACCTGGAAAGGAGGGGAAGAAATGCAGCCTGTTATTGCGGTGACTGAAAGACAGAAAAGGAGAAACTGAGAGGAAGGAGAAGCTGGCGGGAAAGTTTTTGCAGGAGCACAGTTCAGATCACACACCATTGAAATTATCATTGACCATGGCATAGATTTTAAAATACTTGAATTAAAAAGGGAATGAGGGGAAAACAGCAAATGAAATCCATCTGTATGAGAACAGGGATGTACCATCAATCAGCTCAGAAAGAGTTTCTCTATACATGTTGCCCTTGGACACTCACATAGAGAAGGGCCACATCTACTTATCAAGGAAAAGTCATGGCACTGAATATGTATAGCATATGCATGCCTTTTATGCGGTGTCTTTTCATGCAAGTGTGTTTGTGATATACATACTTTACAGGAACATTTACAGTACCATACATCTGAAGAGCTATCCTTCTTTAGAGTCCAGATTGTTTTATTACCAGCTAAATGTTCTTTAAGCTACCTGTGAATGAGGGCATTGTGACATTTAGCAACTGGTTTGATTGAACACAGATGTGAACCATATTCCATATGGAGAAGATCCAAAGGGAGAGATCCTAGGCTTGTTTCTGATTTGCAAGTAGAAGTTTGAATGCAATTACTTCACATTGAGCTACCAAGATAGATGGAAACAAATCACTTGCACATCTACAGTATTACAAATGTAAAATCAGCAGCAGTTTGAGATAGTGCACTGTCTTCAGAGGTCAGGGAAAAAGACGAATGTATGTGAAAGGCAAAGTCCTGTGGAAATGGGCAGTACCCACTCAGAAATGGGAGGGGGCCAGGCATTTGTGTACATTGCTTACCAAGAGGCTTCCTAGGCATGCCCCATTCCATATAAGCACCGCTTTCTAATGTCATTCCAGTCTATCTCTGAATAGTACAAGAAGTACTTAGACAGGTACACTCTTCGCTGGGTA
>NW_009211309.1:0-19029 GCF_000690835.1 Fulmarus glacialis | reverse complement strand
CCAGATTTTTACCCAGCGAAGAGTGCACCTGACTAAACCGTGAGCCGCCAGCGAAGAACAGCGAAGAAGCCGCCATGAACAGAAGCCTGTGGTTACTTCCGATATTCATAGGAACGTAGGTTTCAACGAGCCAGAAAAGATCAAGAGTCTAAATGCTGAAATGTCCTGCCTCTGGCAGTAGTCTTTAATTATCTTTCAAAGAAAGTTTACATGGCTTATTTCCACACTGGGTCAAGCCTATCTGGGTAAAAATATATGTTCAAATGCTAGTCATATGGGTGATCTGCTTGTGCCCTAAAGCACTAATTTGCTTTCCTAAGTCATTCTAATATGAGTTTGCTCTTCTTATTGCTCTCAGCCACAGTGCTTTAATCTTATCTTTGATGCTTAGGAGAAAAGTCAATCAAAAAAATGAGATTCCTTTAGCTAAGTGTTTCCACATGATTTCCCTCTATTTATTTATTTATTTTTCATTAATACACTGGCTTCATTATAGGACATGAAAAATTCTAGTGACATAGAGTTTAATTACTGTACTTTTTCTCAAGGGTGTACTTTTTCTCAAGGGATCTTCTTTGTAATCTGTATCACTGCTCTTACTGCCTTAACTAATAACTAAAAGAGGTCATGTTCTAGGTTAATAGCCTGCAGCTGCAATGTAGAGAAATCTGCAGTACTAAATACTGCTATCTAAATAAACTAGATATAGCTAATAGCGCTATCCAATGATGGTGAGTATTTGCACACAGATGTTGACAATCTCAAGAGCCGGTTCATTTCACTCTGCTTGAGTTTATCGTATTTGCACCTACATTGAGAAACAAATCAGGTCTGGAAACAGCATGTGGGTCAAATAATTCTGTCAAGCTGAGGAATTTCTGAAGGTGTCCAGCTGGAGAGAAATGTGTCCAAACCAATGAACTGCAGGTGGTCTCAGCCATTTTGACAGTCTTCACTTTAGATACTTTTACACTCACTGTCAAAATAGACTTTGTGAAGACTTCTTCATCTGTCTGTTCGAGGGAATATAAATCACAAATCCCACTTTGACTTCAATAATTCTTTCAAATTTTTAACAGGGACACAGACAGTGTCCAGAATTATGCTGTACTCAGCACTTGTAGATACAGTATAGTCAGTCTGCATTTCCTTTCCTTTCAAACCTAATAGCCAAATATCTGTATATATCTGCCCAGCTATGAGGAGGGGGCTTATAGTGAGAACTTCATGGAATAAAAGAATTGTCCTCCCATATCTAACATGCCCATCTTGCTCAGTCAAAACAGTTCTCACAGTCTCTTGCTTATGCCTTCACAATTCATTATTATACAAACAAATGGAGTCTTTCTTGTATAAACTGTACAGCATGACCACACTAATATAGATGATAAAGCTAGTAATGTCTCTTGCATTTGCATTTCATACATGAGAAACGGATGTAGGAAAGTGGAAGAAACTGGAAATTTCAAACTAAAACTTCCATGCCCATTAGAATTATCCTTTAAGGTGGTTTGGGCTGGTTTTTTGGTTTGTTTTGGTTTTTTTTTTATTTAGCTAAAAGAGTTACAGAATTTTTGGTTTGCATAATTGTATGTTTTAATGTCTTCTGAGGAAGAACTGCCACCATTTCTTTGTTTATACAGGCACTTTGCAATTCCAGCCATTCTACCTAGCAGTGCATCCAGAAACTGTTACTGAGATGAAAACATAAGACTGCTGGAAATGTGCCAGAGAACGGCACTGAATTAAGAAAGAATGAGATAAGAATGTAAAGAATGGGAGCTATGGAGAGGGAGTGGGATATTCTTCACACCTGCTAACAATGGTCCTAAATGAGTCCTGACACTCAAATGTCCCACAATTCTGGATGTCAGCTTTGATGATGATCCTTATGCAAGCATGAGAGCCTTGTTACTACAAGCCTCTCTGCAAGAGTCTGGCTGAGACTAACAAACCTTGCAGCTCACTGCTTCCCCACACTCCTGCTCAGCTACCGCGTGAGTAGCCTGGTCAGAGTCTGGAACTACCTCTAGCTCTGTAGGAGAGACAACTCCAGCAGCAGCTGGTGGGCAGACATAGGCCTTACCCACTGCACAGTTCCCACCCCACAGCAGGAGAAACAAGTATGAAATGAAAATAAGAAGGGCACTGCACAACTGATTTTCCTTGTCTTCTGTTTTTGGTATGTTTTACAGGTTGCATTTTGTTATGTAAAAAGCACAACTCATTACTGTTTGCAGCCAGCTGATTTGTCTGCCTTGTTCTTTTCCTTTCCTTCCAGAAATTATTCAAGGCACACAAAACTACAGTTGCCTTCCACCAACAATTATACCAAAAATCCCCACAAAATTATTAAATTGGCATTACCCTCTTTGGCAAATGTTGGAAAAGAGCAAATATTACAAGAGCTGGTTTTGTGTCATGCTATGTAATCAAGCAAGCAAGCATGGAGACTAACATAATGTATGAGATTTTATTCAAGTAGAGATTAGCATTCTCATTGTCTGGGAAGTTCAGAAATGCAGCAGAGAGAATAAGATATCAAGAGTATCATTTTCCCAGGCAAAGCACATACAATTGCAGTGGATTGTTCATTACAATCATTGTACCTGGCACAGAAATGAACACATATGGCATTGCAAATTTCCCTTGCCCCCCAGATTGTAGTATAGTATTATTTATATGAGTACTTTCTGGTTGTACAAATTAATCTATCGATTTCCAGAACTTTCACCATATGGAAAGAGTCACTTATAACTTTACAGATGTTGCACAAAGCACAGATGGCCACACACAAAAATGGTGTTTGTAATATTTACATCCCTTCAAAATGTGCACTCTGCTATCACTGTGCAGCTACTAAGAGGGTAATTAAATTTTCTGTGTGTCTTAGAATCATAGAATCATAGAATCATTAAGGTTGGAAAAGACCTCTAAGATCATCGAGTCCTTACAGTGCTACAATAAGATTTTGAAATTGGTGATAGCAGAAAATAGGAACAAAAGATGTTTTATTTCATAGCTTTTATCCCACAAAATAGTCATGATACTTACATCCTGTTGCAACAAGGTGAGATGGAAAACATAACAGTTTATCCAAGCATGTACGTGCCTCATCTCTTCATCATCCTGGTGAAATTCTCTTTACCAGTGAATCTTCTATGAGAACTGATGAACCTGCCCCTACAAGGTCTCAGCAGCGTATTCTCAGTCCCATTCAAGGGCTCAGACAAAGGGCGTGAATGTCCTGTCATGTTCCCAGAAGAGTTTGAAAACCCTGTTCTCTCAATGGCAGCTGTTATCAGCATGTTTGATGTGCCCCAGTCTGTGAGTAAATGAACCTCATTGTAGCTCCAGGACCTCCACCATCATCAGATAGCTGATTGACTTACTACTGCTAATTAGGTTTGTTAGCTGAGTGGTCAGTGTCAAGGCAAGTATAGCACCTTTGTGTTCTAGGACACATAGCAAAGTGGCTGATAAATTTTTAGCGCTGTTAAAAATTACCTTTTACAATTTCTGGAGAAAGGGAACATTTCAGAGTCAGGGAAGGGAAGAGTAAACACGTTGTGAGCTTTAAAAAGAAAGGAAGAAAATGCGGCCAGTCAGCAAAGCTTCTGTTTCTGCTAACAGAAGTACTGGAAGAAGTAACTAGACAGACTTCTTGGAGGATAACAAGAAGAGAGTAAAAAACAATGCCACTTTTTTGTGAGAATAGATTATATCAGAATAATCCACTTTCCTTCTATGATGGTGTCCTGGTTTCGCTGGATAAAATTAAATTTCTTCCTAGCGCTGTATTTTGGATTTAGTATGAGAAGAATGTTGATAACACACTGCACTAAGAAGAAATTTAACTCTATCCCAGCCGAAACCCAGACAGATGGGTAACAGACACTGCAGACAAAGGAAAAGCAATTGCTATCGTGTATCTTGAGTTCAGAAAGGCTTTTGATGCTGTTGTTCATGACATTCTCCTTAGCAAATTAGAAAACATATTGTAGGTGAGTCTAGAAGAGAACAGACACAACCCACATTGGAAAAGCCATTCTCAGAGACAGAGGCTACTGAGGGGCACAGGTAACATGGAAGTTTGTATTGAATGGGTTCCATGAAGGTCCAGTGATACTCAAGTGATATTCTGCAGCAAGATATGGCAAATTAGTTCCTTGGGAAATCTTTCCTGGTAAGGGTAAGGATAAAGATACTAAACGCCTCTCAAGACAGTGGCATTCTCATTAACAGAGATTTTAAATAACAAACTAGAAAAAAAGTATGTTGAAAAAACACAGGTAAGAAGCTGAGTATCGTAACCTCTCTTAACATCCATGTTAACTGACTGTTTTGGTACTCAGGGACCTGGGCAAATACATCTCAGACCCTCTTAAAGGTTCATTTAGCTTAATGCATGCTCTGACTCTAACCATAAGAAACAAGGCAAATATAAACTAATGCATAGTCTCTGTATATGCCTCTGTTGCAATTTCTGTTAGCTCTTTAAGGCCTGTTAAGGGTTTCTCAGGCTGGAGGTTACGTCTAGAGCTGATAGCTTCTAATACATTCATGGATTTTCCAAGGCTCTGGTCAACCTGCTTGTAGTTTTGACCTGACACCGTGTAGAATTATTGAAATCTACAGTGTAGTCATGTGTGAAAAAGTATTTCCTTTTAATTTTAAACCTGCTGCCTGATACTTTCACTGAATTAATTTAAACCTTAACATACACAATGAGTAGTAGAGGCATGACTTACCTCAGGCAGAGACGCTGGAGTTACTGCTACTTACCCCAGACCGGAAAGGAGAGAACATCCTTTGTGTTGTGTTTGTTCAATCTTTCAAGAAACATTAGTGCACATCTGATCGCAAATGTCATCATATCAGCTAAAATTATTCCTAATTTTTCAACCTCATTCTTTGCATTTCTTACTCTTGTGTCTCACAAATTAAAGTGTCTCCCTATCTACAACATAGGTAGTTCACCTGTTGACTGGAACAGCTCATCTAACGGAGTCATGAGTAGCAAGGAGGATCAATTGTTCATTGTCTTTTCCACGATAGAAATTAGGGAATATCAGATGAAAGTAGTGGGTAGCAGTTTCAGAGCAAACAAACGGCAGTGGTTTCTTTTTTGGTTCTTCATACCAAGTATTTACACTGTCTGTAGAGCTCCTTCCTGCAGGATTTTGCAGATGCTGAAGCTTTTACACTGGTTTAAGAGAGGATGAGTCTATTTCATGGAAGAGAAATCCCTTGAGGATAACTAAATACACGGGAGCCACATTTGGCTTTAGGAGTCCCTGACTCTCAAATGGTTAGAGGCTGGAAGTAATACTAACAAGTATCATATAAGCTTGTCCAGTTCTTACACCCTTCGCAAAGCATCTGCATTTGATCATTAGCAGAGAAGCTACTGAGCTAGATGGACCTTTGGTCTGACCCCTTATGGCTGTTTCTGTTCCTGCAAATTGGTACAAAATTAATGTATCAAGTAGCATGAAAATAAATCTACTGTTGGATTTGTCTAAAGACAATGTCTAATAATGCATAACATATTATTTTCTGTAACAGCCTTGCTGTTATAGTGATGAGGCATTGAGTCCTGCCCCCAAAGCCAGACATGACCACTGATAGACACAGTGGTTGCTTCTGTGCCTAGGGGGGCAAATGCACTCCACAGTGTGCCTTACAGTCTTGGTCTAGTGCTGGTTCAGATCGAGGTGTTTGCTGGTGTGTGCTGCATCTGCCTTCCTGCCTGCACTCCTGGGTCTTTGCAAAGAAAACCAGACGTGCAGGAGCGGAAGGGTATCACCCATGGCTCATCCTGGTATGGAATCAGGCTACTCCTGAGGAGTTCACCTTGTATATTCACCCCACGTTGTCAGCACCAGGCTTTGTGAGGTGATGTAACCACTGCCTGCCACATATGACAACGTGGTCTAGCTGGTTAGAAGCCCTTCATCAGCCAGAAAGTGCAGGTATCTTGCAGTATAGACGTATCCATAGTTTTTGCTTGCCACAAATAGGCTTGCCACACGTATGAGGGTGTTAATATTTTTCTTTGCATTTTTTCTCTCTTGCCTTCATTGTACATTTAGATTAAACATAATGAATGCGTTGCGCAATTGCACAAACATTTCTGTACATCCCCTGGAAATATACTGTCTTGCAATGCTAAATTGATGTACAAAAGAGTGACCATACTGGTCACTCAGTATTATCATTTCTTGCAAATAATTTCAGCAGAGCTGTACAGTGGACTTTGGGCCAAGCCTTAGCCCAGTGTTTTGCTCCTGTGCCAATCTATGTGAGGCAGCCATTCACATCAGTAATACTCTGCCAGAGGCTGATACCAATCAATGCACCTTCATAAACTTTGAATCATGACAATACATGGCAGATGTAGGATTGGTCCTGTTTGTATTTGCCATAGGTTTTAGCTAAAGTACTAACAAACCACCATCATAATATCAAACTTTTATGTTCCAGAAATTCCTTCCTGCTTGCAAGAATACAGTATTGTAATAATTGTAACAACATTAAATAATGCATAAATAATCTTTATTTCTTTTTGAGAAGCCAAATTTTGCCACTATTTCAATGAGTAGCTCCTTCTCTAAGAATGGTCCTCTTGGTTTCATTTTCATGTTTTTGTTTGGTAATACTGACAGAAAAAATATGACTCAACAGGCATAGGAATATCAGAACCTGGACCACTATAATTGGTAAGAAACCTAAGCTGATTAGAAAAAAAAAAAAAATCAAGATTTGGTATCAAGATAGAATTTCTCTAAAGCTAATATACACTGAAAATCTAAATGTGACTGACATTAAGAAAAAATGCAGCTTTCATTATTCCTGCACCCTTAGACACTGTAGTTTTGTGGAAGTGTCCCTTATAAGTAGAAGTGTTTTTCCTGCACACGTGTGACATGGCTGCTTGGAGTGCTGTAGATCCTGTGTTGTTGGATGGACACCTAACTCTTAGGCATTACACCACTAAGTTTCACAACACCATATATTTCAGCCTAGCGGCCTGAAATCATTAAAAAGACATTACATTACTTTAATTGTTTTGGATCAGCTCATCATCTGACTAAACCAGGACTACCCATGTAAGAGTTTGCAGAATCTGCTTTACACAGCTCCTGCAGTACTAAACCTTTGAAGACTGCTATTGTCAAATGCTGTTCCTACGAAACATGGAATAATTCAGTGAGAAATGATGGATGAATGCCAGATGACATAAACATAAAGTATCAATGATTTTTTATTCCAGTCTTTGAACCATGTGTTAATTGCAAAAAGATGTGTAAGATTGGTGAAAATGTGGAAAATGCAGTCTGCTGAGCTATTCTGTACACTGATAAAATCTACATAGAACTAAGACATGTGTCTTCATTCAATCTTATAATTACCAAAGGCAGTTCATAGGCCCTCTCCAATTCGCTTCACTTCTCTCCCAAAATTCATTGGCTGCAAAACCTGGCATGTTTTCTGTTCTGCCAATTAGAGAAAGACTTGCAGAACCTTCATGTGGTGACTAGCAATATCATCTCATGTTACACCAAAGGTACAACATTTATTAATGCTAGAAGAATGTTATACTGTCACATTACATCCTAATTGAAATATAGATCTTGGTATGTCGAAATTCAAGGATGAGTTCTTCCCATTCGGCACATTTATATCAAGAGAGTTGGATATAAAAGCTACCATTCTGACCTGACAGTGTTTTACACAGGCAGCAAAGACTAAGGTAAGCTTGGTCTGTACTCTGCACTCATAACTTTCACCACAACAGTTCTCTCCCAATTGTAGCAATACTGGAAATGAGTATGGAAATGAAAATCAACGGCTTTCACCAGCCATCTAAGTCTAACCTGAGCAGAATAAGGTGCAAAGCAGTGAAAGTCTGCAGTAAAATTTCTTTTCGTATTCCTGACAAAACTAAAAAACTTCATTTTCCTCCTCTCATTTTACTCCTCTTAATCATCTCAATGAAACAGGTCTTCTCACGTGTTTGCAGAACCTTTTTTATGAAACCCCTCTATCACTGACCCTTTGAAATCTGGTGGTGTTAAATATGGTTTCAGATCAGCATAAACGTGTGCCTGTGCAACACTGTTTTTTTTAATCAAAAGAAAATCTTGTATCTCCCTCATCATGTCTTCAAGGTCTACGAGCTGCTGTCACCTCCTCCTTCAAGTACTGCTTCTACAGCATGACCCACAAGTCTTTCCTTTCTCTGGCACTTGCTGCTCCCTTTATTACACTCCCATAATCAATACAGTGAAGAAATGGCAAGTATAATGACAGTGAGCCCCAGGAGATCACTCAAGCATTAAGATAGTGCTGTTTGGAAAGGTGTAGAGACGTGGTGTCTGATCTCACTGAACCACTCGCATGAGAGAATATGGTTTAGCAATAGGCCTGGGCAGGCTCTACCCAGTTCTTTTTATCTGCTCGTTAGAGCTGCTGGCAGTTATTATGATCTCTCCCAGGTTCCTACTCTTTTCATTCTCACTCCAAGAGCCAGGTCACTTAGTGTCTTGAACACATAGACATTCATGCAGTCCTAGATCTCCTCCTCCCTCCCATTCTGCCTCCATCCATGGGTCCTCAAGCAGAAGTCACCTGCTCAAATGAGATGGTAACCAAAGAGCCGTTTTGGCATCCTAACTAGCTCAGTCTGGCCTGTGGTCCTCACAGAATCATGGAATGTCTGAGGATGGAAAGGACCTCTGGAGGTCATTTGGTCCAACCACCATGCTCAAGGAGGGCCACTTAGTGCCTGTTGCCCAGGACTGTGTCCAGGCAGCTTTTGAATATCTCCAAGGAGGGAGACTCCACAACCTCTCTGGGCAACCTGTGCCAGTGCTCGGTCACCCTCACCCTGATGTTCAGAAGGAACCTCCTGTATTTCAGTATGTGCCCATTGCCTCTAGTCCTGTCAGTGGGCACCACTGAACAGAGAGCCTGGCTCCGTCCTCTTTGCACCGTCCCTTCAGGTACTTAAATACGTTAATAAAATCCCCCCTGGGCCTTCTCTTTTCCAGGCTGAACAGTCCCATCTCTCTCAGCTTTTCCTCATAGGACAGATGGTCCAGTCCCTTCATCATCTTTGTGGCCCTTCAATAGATTCTCTCCAGTACCTCTTGTACTGAGGAGCCCAAACCTGGGTGTCACCTCAGTACTCCAGGTGTCACCTCATCAGTGTTAAGTAGAGGGGAAGGATCACCTCCCTTGATCTGCTGGCAATGCTTTGCCTAATGCAGCCCAGGATACCGTTAGCCACTTTTGTGGCAAAGGCAGATTGCTGGCTTGTGTTAACCTGGTGCCCACCAGCACCCCCAGGTCCTTTTCTGCAAAACTGCTTTCCAGCTGAGTGGCCCCCAGCATATAATGGTGCATGGGGTTGTTCCTCCCCAGGTGCAGGACTTTGCACTTCTCCTTGTTGAACCTCATGATGTTCCTGTCAGCCCAATTCTCCAGCCTGTCCAGGTCCCTCTGGATGGCAGCACGACCTTCTGGTGTGTCAGCCACTCCTCCCAGTTTGTGCCATCAGCAAACAGGCTGAGGGTACACTCTGGGAGTATGCTCTCCTGGGTACTCCTCAGCTTATCCAGAGAAGATAAAATTAGATGAAGGATGTCAGAGTCCTTGAAACTGTGATCCCTGGCTTACATGCAATTTTGCAGCTGCTTTGATCGGTAGTTATCCTTCCCCATGTTACAGCTCAGTAGATCCTGACCATGTTCCCTCAAATGGAGAAGGAAATTGGGTCCTTTTTTACTATGCTCTTTTTTCATCCAGTTTCTTTAAAATGCATAAAATGACTTTTAGTTACAAAAATATGGACAGGAACATATATGTAACAATGTAAATGTGCTCTCTGAGACATGCAAGAATAGCTTCTAAAAGCTTAAAAGACAATATTAGGGCCTCTGCTAAATCTCTGCAATCTCAGTATGTGTAAGATTGCAAGAATAACTGTAGTGATGGTGAAAATTAGTAAACCATGTAATTATTGCTGTGTATTTGCTATATGTCACCCTGCTTAATTCAGTCTAAGAGTAACACAAATACTTCTGCTAAGCCCAGCTATAGGGACAGATGCGTAATATTTTTCTCAGAACAATGCTTTGGAGAGGGGCTGTGTGTTCCAGAAATGAAAATCAATATTATTAGTTTAAGCTCTGTAACTCTCTCTGCTGCCTGGCTTTAAATTGCCACAATTTACTGAGGAAATAAAAGCGTATGTGGCTTCCTCAGGTTTTCTTCCAAGTTTTCCTCATCCAAAGGGAGAAACACAGTCATCACAATCAGGTTACCCACATCCCCAGACGTGGCATCATCCTTCCAGGAAACAATTTCACATGAATTATAACTGATCCCATAGTTCAGATAATAAAATCTCAAGTACTTTAAGGCAACTACTCCAACAGCAATAGGAAGAAGAAGGAAGCAGTGTGATGAATAACGCTATCTGAATGTGACTCTGATGGAGCTGGTCACGCATAGCCATCCTGAAAGGTAGCTTTTTTGTTGTTAGCAAGGGGACTGCTTACAAAGTAAGGTGAAACACCACCATAGGGAAACTAGTTGCTTTAAGGGGAATGAGACTAAATTAATCTAGTTTGTAAGTTACTCATTATAAATCATTTTCTCAGCTCAAACCATGGTTGTTATTAGTGCCTCTTGTTAAATCTGTTCGAATATTGAGATCATGAGTGCAGCACAGAGAGGAAGCAATATGTCTGGTTTTGTTTGTAAAATAAATGCTTTCCAAAGCTCTGTATTTGAATCCTGGAAAAGAATGGTTTTGATTTTCCCCTGAGAAATGGGCTGAAGCATTTTTGTCAATAGGCGTCCTTTTCAGATAGAAAACTAATTCATTCTGGCCCTGCTGAATGGTTTCAGAGCCATACACCCTGGCAGCAATAATACTGTCAGCTTTACTCTCATATTAAATTCACACTTGAGGAGCTGTAGATGATGAATTTCAGATTTCTCTAACCCTTGATGCTGTTTTCAGATTTTGAGTAAACTAAAGCAAAAGCTGCTTGCTGAAGGAAGTCGATAAAGAATCTGTTGATAAGAGTCTGTCAATATGGGTCTGAGCTTTGGGGTCATATAGTAAAACATTTAAAAAAAAAAGTGTATATATATAGGCATTGTATTAATTAATCCATAGGTAGCACAATGGCCTTCCTTTAGGCCAGCTTAAATCAGATATTTTAACCTTCTCTCTTTTCTTTTAGGTATGTATATGTACTTCATTATATATATAGTTCAGAAATCCTCAAAGAGAACTTATGTTAGGGTCAATTAAATAAGCCAGGGAGGGATCTGGTAGTCCAAGTCCAGGACAACTAAGACATTGAAGTAAACTTCAGTTTTAATCCTAAACTTTAGAAAAACAGTATCTTTCTCCAGTCTGGTATGCATTGATCTCAGTGTGGAGTGGGAGGGAAGCAATTTCTGTGCCTTGCATGTTTATACAATGTCTTGAACATTTAAACAGAAGATGTGCCTATTCAAGATGCCAGCATGATTGCTTTACACAGTGGCCTTGAGCTCTGCTTTTACTTTTATAGAGAGAGCATCAGAATGGAAGCCCAATGGTCAAAGGCTTGTGATGCGAGTAAGAACTGGCATGGGAAGCACAGCATTCAGCTCTGGTGAGGAGTCAGAAAAGTGAGTAAGGGGCAATTCTGGCAAAAAGGGCTCAAGCACAGTTCAGAAACAGGTTTTCCAAAGAGGAATTTGTATCGTGTTTGATTTTTTCTTTCTTGTGCATATTGGCATGGCACTACTAGCCTGTATACAGCTTTCCTAGCTCAGCTGGCATAACTGCTCTCTCTTGAACATAACTGCTCTCTCTTGAACATAACTAGGTTATGAAAACAGAGGGAAGGTTTTGGGTTTTCCCATTCACCAAGGCAAACAGAAAGAAAAGACACATTGAGAACATACAGTTACCTTAAGGTCCCGCTCAGCAATGTGTTTCTTTTCCCTTCTCGATACAAGCCACAAACTCTCCCAAACCTTTACAATGTCTGTTCAGCTGATCCATCCACCAGAGATTTCTTTAGAACTGAACATTGCAATTTATTACTGGGGAATGAACTTCCCAGCCTTGCCTCACCGTAGGAACATGGGTGGATCTCAAGTGGGTTCTACCTAGAGGTTTTACTTTCCTTCTTAGGCCTCTTTCTTTTCCTAGAGCTATATCCTGTTCCTCATTCACTGGACCCAGCATTTAGGCAGAGTATACCTTAAAGTCATTACGATGAATGGTAAAAAAATGTTGGTAGATTTCAGCTTGCCAATTAGTTCTAAATTAAATAACCTTACAATACTCACTATTTAATATGGCTTGTGCAAGAGAAGATTAAAATAAATATGACAACATCATTGCAGCACGATCATGGAGAGAATTACATGATTTGTTTCAGTTTTGAGGAAATTAGACTCAGTGGGAGAAGAAAAAATTCCTCAGCCATAAGAACCAGCTGTAGCACTAAAATACGGACAATAAAATTAATTCCTGATTAGAAAAAAAAATCATAAGTATGTGGGGAGATGTTTCTTTGTAGTTTAGGGAGGGAGGGTTGTAGATCTGTGAAGATTGGTCTTTATTTGCACATCAGAAAGTCCTCTGAAACTATCCCCTTTGAACCTGAAATAAGCAGAGTGGATGCTTCACATCAGCTTCTGGGCATCAATCTTCATATCGTTCCTTTTACAGTACTCAGTCCAAGCTATGATGCTACCTCAAAAATCCAGCCACCAGAGACACAAACGCGATGTGTTTCTACTCATTTTAGCCTTAGCACCACAGAACCTGGCTCCTCACCAGGGTGTCAGAAATACCTGGAAGTACTGTTGGAAGATACAATGTTTAGTTTTATTACACATTAAAACATTGCAATTCACTCAATAGAAAGTAGAAAGGACATAGAGAAGACTTTCCTCAAAGCACCAGATTCACGTAACCCCAAGCTAACCCCAAGCACTGAAGAAAGCTGAAGCACGCTCAATTGCCTAAACCTATGTCTTAAACCTGGTAGCAGCCACGTTCTCTATACACCATAGAGGTAAAGATTCTGCAAAGAGAGTAGACATTTCCTATTGTACTGCAGGCAACAGGTGAGGGAAGCTCAGAACCAGGTACACGTGCAAATGCTGCACTTGCCAATCCAACAGAAGTCCTTGCTATGGCCAACAAGAGAAAAGAAATCGCAAAAGAAACAAACAGAAAAGGTTCCTGTATGCTGAGATGGCTCCAAGCAGCATCAAACATAGAGAACTTTCCGATTAAGTTTCACACTTGAGTGCTCAGGCTTGTCACCAGTATTTGTAGCACTTGGACGTAAAAAAAAAAAGGATTTCCTGTCACTGAAATCATTCTAATTCATGGATGTTTGAAGCACTCCTAAAAAGCGGTGACATACAGGTATCCTGGGCTAAACTGGTGAAATGCAGCATTCCAGGATTAACCATCACTGCTGCACAGTAACAACAAGCACAAACCCACTGCATTGTAGTTCCTGCTGGGCATTTTACAACACGATCGCTCATTCACTCTCCTCAGCCTGACTAGAGATGGAAATGGAGCAGCATCAGGACAATACTAACTCAACAGTTGGCTCTTGTTTTGTGGTTTTCTCCCTCTCCGCATTTTAGCAGTATGTGGCTGTTTCTATTATTTCCTGATCTGAGCCCTCTCTGTGTGTAGAGATGTTGCTAATGGCTAATTGTATTCATGAAATTCTAGGAGGGAATGCATTTCAGCATGAAATACTGTATATCCTGCATTTATTCTTAATCAGGAAGTGCAGCTTCTAAGGAAGTGTGCTGATACTTCTCCTTTATTTTTATGTCTGGCACCTTACAAAAAAAAAAAAGAAAAAAGATTGGCAAGACCTCAGTGTTTACTAGACTGAGATTTTAACTCCTTCAGAGCCTTGTGTTAAGAAAAGATGAATCAGTTTGAATAAGAAAGGCATCCTCATCCTTCATGCTGTACATATGGAGAAATCTGGTAGCCCTCTGAGGGTGGAATTTCAGAGCAATGTTATTCCTGATTTCAAATACAAGCAGGAATTTGAAAATGAAGATATCACCAACCTACTCAAAACTGAAAGGCTGTATTGTAAGATTTCTTAATCTGCCAGCTAGATTTCCTGATCACGAGAACTTCAGTTGCAACCCTGAAGTTGATCCATATCTCTACAT
Source organism: Fulmarus glacialis (assembly GCF_000690835.1). Classification (NCBI taxonomy): domain Eukaryota; kingdom Metazoa; phylum Chordata; class Aves; order Procellariiformes; family Procellariidae; genus Fulmarus; species Fulmarus glacialis. The sequence continues at coordinate 4,788 of NW_009211309.1, read as the reverse complement.
CTCTTGTGGTTTATGCATCCCTAGAGAGATATACATGAACTGAGGAAATCTATTTAGCTCCCTTTTCAAGTCAGGCCTTGTGAATCTTTCAAAAGGTACTCAAAGTCCCCAGAAGTCAATAGCCACTGAATCCTAACAATTTCACTGGAGCTATGCCATCATATACCAGCTTGGATGTAACTACTGAGAGAAGCAGTTAACGTCGTTTTTTGGACCTTCTGTGGCATGCCACACCGTTATTGAGAGATTAGAAAAGTATTTTCTTAATGAAGAGCGTATCAGGGTAACTCAAAGGGATCTAATACAGATTCTTCTGAAGTCACGGGGAAATCTGCTATTGATTTCTATGAACTTCACATCAGACCCTCAGTTAGGAAGGAGTTAAAGAAAGAAAAAATGGAAGTTTTTCTTGGTGTGATGCAATGATAGATCTGCCACATGCTGCATGCACCCACTTTTTTTATTCCTCTTTTTTGATTAAAAGATTAAAATAACTTGTAATTTGCAGAATTTACATCTCAGAGCATAATATTTCCCACCACAATTCATGTAAGTCTGGCAAATTTCTATCATCTGTAATATTTGCTTGAAGCTTGTTTTAATTTTTTATGGGTACAAGTGGACAAAATTACAATCAACAAGTTGTCATATTCTGACATGGGCATAAACTGGATTTGAGCAACCCTTAGAATGTGTCTTTTAATCCTTAAATTAGTCCAGTTCATTAATATTTATTTGCACAGAAATCTAAAAAGAAAACTACTATTTAATATGGCAAGTGTTGGTGGGCAAGTTTTTGTATAGCTACTATTTGAGATGAAAAGGTGATATCTGATGGGAAAACATGCAAGTCTTCTGCCTGGCAACCACTCACAAAGGGATGCGTTTCAATGTTGGAAACCATGCGAACACGCTCCTGCTGTCAGCGTGAGTCTCGTTTGTTATGGTAAGGTACTGGAGGTAACGTGGAAGCCAGAGTTGCTATCTCTTTCCAAAAGATTCTCTTAAATAAGCTCAAATAACCATCAGAAGAGTGAAAACAAGCCTCTAATAACATGTCATGCCTTCAAATTTTAATTTTTGGCCCTGACAACACGGATGGCAATTTTCAGCTCTGAAACTTTGGGTTTCCTCAGAAAGGAAAACTCTTATTCCATGAAAGCATGTATAGTGGCAGCCAGAAGGGTTTCTAGGAAAAGACGCTAATAATATATGCTAATTTTTTAAGGATCTCTTAAAAAAATTATAGAAAATGCTCTTTTTCAAAACTTGTTTATATTAAATTTAAATTCCAAGCAAAATGGTTTTGGGAAGGGTAACCTTCTGCAGAATTATGCAGGCATCTCAGGAAATGGCCTCGTTAGGACTGTAGTTCAAACTGTAACTCAGATCTAGTGCGTCTGTGAATATATATGCAACTCTACCTGTATACACAGCTGCATATATTAGGCCCTTCAGCGCTGATCCAGAAATGCAAATGGATTGGAAAGCATCTAGGGACTGAGAAGGGGGGAGCTGGAATACACAGTGTTACAGTGGTGGCAAGTGGGCCACTTGCTCAGCTGAGAAAATGCAGGAAGGGCATCAAGACTCAGGCTGCCCCAGAAAGACCCCACACAACTTACTCTGAGGTCTCCCAGCGTTTAGAAAAAAAGAATGGGAGATGTAGGAAGCAACAACTGCTTCCCTTCCACTTGCTTAGGGCAGCACCAGATCTGAGCCATTGCCTTTTGGTTATCTAATAGTGCTACTTCCACCAGATGATTTGCCTTGCTTCAGTAATGCAGCCACCTCAAATACACATGGTGATGCATTGTCATGAGCTCTTCTTAAGGCACAGATTGGGGGGGTTGCGGGGGGAGCATATAGACAGTGCAAGTCCTTACACACAGTACAAACCATTACCCTCACAGCTGCTCCTAAAACAAAGCCACAGCTCTAGATAATCTATGCTTTGGCTGATAATCTTATTAGTACTTATGGGAATTGCTGTGTAAAGTTACACATGGTGTTCCTTGCCAAAGGATCAATTTAATGTTATGCCCTTAAGGTGCATCCATTGTCTGAATAGTTTCCTCTTTATAGATTTGGGCAATATGAGACTGCATTTTCAGATATTCCTGGCTGGGATCCAGTCCAAGATTCACAAATACATTGATTCAGAGAAGGAAATGAAGGAGATGGGGAGGAACAGGGGGAAGTACAGACCTGATAGTCTGTGTCAGATAGATAGATTGAATCAGTCTTCTATTACCTGCATTGGAAGGACTATATCAATCAAAGATATGTTTAAGAAATGACTCTGAATCACTGAGCTCTGTTTCTAAGTAACCAGGAAGCTTACGTTACTGTGATGTTTATCGACCTTTTAAAATTCTTCTTTAGAAATATACTTATGATTGTGTCTACTACTCACTGGATTGGCGCCTGTCAAAATGAACCTCACTTGGGTGTTGAAGCAGGCTCTCTTCTTCTCCACATGCCATCATCTTCAAGCATCAGTTTCATTCCCTAGCATTTTGGATCGGTTAATCTACGCGGCGACTCTTCCTCAGGCTCTGGAGTGCCATTTTTTACAATTTCTCTACCTGAAGTGGAATCACATTCAAGAATGGTGCCCAGCCTGCGTGTCCCCATTGAAGCTAACTTACCATCTTCACTTTTCCCCCATAAGTCTTCATCTCAGCTAAGGCTGGGAAAGTCCTGGTATTCAGTCTGATTTCCCTCATTTGCGCAGTGCCCACAAAGCTAAAACAAGAACAATAAAATTATTGAGAAATTAATAAGAGGAGGAGATATGCCGATACGTGCAAGATATTGCAGGGAGGGGAGACTGTTAAGAGCTCCTAGACCATAAATCAGTCCGGCTAGGTCTGCTCAGAAACAGACATGTTTTCATCAGATTTGCTGATTCTTTCAGATAGAAATAATTTCTGTAGATTACTTGCTTTCACTGGAATTTGTCAGGAATTCTGCTAGAAACCTGTCTACTTTCCTGCTGTTCTTCTGCCCAGCTCTGGAGATGCCCTCCTTGTTGATGGGCATGGGGAGAATGGAAATGCCTGATCCTCAGCGTCCCAAGATCCAGAGTGACTTTTGTGTCCATGGCTCTAGGGTTTTCTTTCCTTTTATAAAAGGAGAGACATAATTTCATGAAGAGATATTGTTGATGTTCATCTCTGCATAGGACCACCCCAATTTCAGCATAACCCAGCTCCCCATCAGATGCAGAAATTAATTCTCTCAGCTCAGTTCTCCACTGTGTTTCTCGTCAAGCTCTTCAAAATGGGAAAAACAAGCAGAATTTGGTGCTTAACTGCTTAGAAAGATGTGAGCGCACAGCCAACCCACTCAAGAACTTTGTATTAGTAAGGGAGAAAAAAAGAAAAAAACCAAACATGCCAGCTGTTGCTAAATGGTATGCGGAAAAATCAAACCTTTAAGATATGTTTGTGAGGTGCAACTGAGCTATCTGTAATATATACCACATGCTGCCTGACATGGTGCCAACGTTTTAAAGAATCCTCTGAAAATTTAAGATGACGTTTTTCTTTTTTTCTAATACTTCTCTTGCTCATGTTTCATAGCGGATCAGGTAAAAAGAGTTTTCTACCATCTTGACGTATATTAGTGGTAAGGGAGTAATATAATCTGTTGTCCAAACATCTGATGCATTTGGTGTTTATACTTGTAAGGGTATTTTCTTTCTCCACAGGTATTTGCTCCCTTACATCTGTGTTGATGTTGCCTAACTAAAAAAAGATATCTTGCAGATGAGCACATGTGTATTTCTCCTCTGACTAATTGTGGTTTACATCAGAGCCGCATATCCACCCTCTGCTGGAAACTGAACTGTTTCCACCTTCTAGAAACTGAACTATCATTAGATTTAATCTGGTGGCACTTTATCCGCACTGTGGCTCCTGGAAGGAAAGAAATTGCTGTAGGATGGAAAGGGCAGGACAGGGATAAATAAAAATACTTATAAGCTCAAGGTCTGTCTTCAGCCAGATGAGCTCAAAGCAGAAAATAAGTGTTTTTCTTTCAGAAAATACATTACAGCATCCTCTCTTTGGTCACGAAATGGCATGAGCGCTGTTGTTACATGTATCTGCAGTCAACTGGAATTAACAGAATGGGAAGAGCTACTTAAATTCTGTGTACTGATTGCATAGCACCCCAGAAGCCACCGGAAAAGCTGGCATGCAGGGGGAAAAAAAAAGTGTGCATGGGACTGGTGGTAAAGGAGAAAGAGAACTAGAAAAGTTAATTTTCATTAAAAAGTGTTCCTATCCGTTGTTGGGGGTTACATTTCTGACCTGTTGTTATGGACTTTCATGAATGTAAACGTGTACTTTCACGTGTTGCTGGAAGAGTCTGTCCTGTCTGTCAGTCTGAAAGAACTTGCTCCCTTGATGATGATGGGCGGAGGGTAGCCCCTCATGGAGACTGCAAATATAGCTGTGCTAATTTCTCCATTAAGTAACGAGCTCAGCCCAAGACATTTGAAACCTATCTCTGAAATTGACAAAAATTTAGTACTTCACTAAATTGGCCACATTATCAGTGACAGGTCCATCCTCTAAAACATCTGAAAATGTTCTCAGGGTGAAAAACAGTTTCAGGTTTCCTTCAACTGGCAGCGCTACTGCAGGCAGAAATGCTTTCTGGGGTGTTTTCCTACTCCCAGTCATCTGTTACAATGGCATCCAGGCAGCTCTGAAATCCTTGGGTTTGTTTCATTGATGTCTATGTGCCAATGTAATAATAATAATAATAATAATAATA